>NC_046300.1:15870787-16170787 GCF_004115265.2 Rhinolophus ferrumequinum
AAGTGAGCATCTCTCATTCACGTATGGAAGGCTGGTAGCACATACATGCAGCATGTACCAGGAAGCCCGCAAAGGCTGGCATTTCTAGCAAGTAAAAACATTTCCTCTTATTAAGGTATGTGGAGCTCCTTGAGCTGGCCTCCCATTGCTTTAAGATGCACCCATAGAGATAGGCATGCCCGCCTTCAAAAGGGCCAGAAACACAGGGCTCCAAGAAGTGAAGGGAACTGAGACAGTTAAACTGCATGAGAAACAACAGAATTTCAAGGCAGGTTGGTTGCCAGAGGTGATCGTTCTAATTTCCTGACATTGTCGGAGCATAGCAATGTCCCAAATGATACTGTTCAAGAAAGGAAATCTGTGGGTTCTCCCCTCCCTCAAATATCTTAATTCCATAGAGGCAGATTTCACCTCTTAAGGGAAATAGCAGATGGGATATTATTGGTGAAAAATAAATGTTTGTTGAATAAAGGAAATATTTCTTTCAATATGGCTTAGATACACAAGTACAGCAGATACTCAAATATCTTCAACATCATTTGGTTATAATATTGATGAGATGCCGTGGGAACTTAACTCGTTTATATCAATTAGCCTAGGAGAAAATGGGTTTCATTGTGTCATTTCTCTAAAAGTTGCAGAACCTATCGATGTCATTAAGTGAGGACTTATTGTAATGGATTCGGGAAATCGGCTCTATTGATAGGCGTGTCAATAAAGTTGAAATCAAAACGTGGCTTCTGTGTACTATTCTTCCCTTAGAAACCATTCATTATTTTTTATGACTTTGGACAAGCTCTAGTACTAAAATTTGAACACATACATTTGCATATAAGTATATTGCATCTTATAAGCTAAGAATTACCTTGCTTTCTGAGTTTGGAATGTAGGGCTCGGTACTGTGATAATCTTTGTGTTTTGTTATCTTTTTTAACTCTTCAAATGGGAGATTGTTGAAATAATTGTAGAATCAATGCAGTATCTGTGGTACCCAAGGACATACACTCATTTCAGTGAGGAACCCTGGCATCACTTACTGATGGTGCTTCCACTCCTGATTCAAGGTGGAATTGCCAAGAAATCAAGAGCCTCTCCAGCTAAAAATGGTTAGACTAAGAAATTAAGGAGGACTTAAATTTCATTCTAATTTTTTCATTGTGCTAAAATTTATATAACATAAATTTGCCACTGTAACCATTTTGAAGTATACAACTCAGTGACATTAATTACATGTACAACCACCACCACTATCCAAAAATTTTCTATTACCCAAAATAGCAACTTTGTACCCCATTAAGCAATAGCTCCATTTGCCCTACTTCCTGCCCCTGGAAACCTCTCATCCACTTTCTGTCTCTGTGAGTGTTCTTGTTCTAGGTATATTATATAAGTTGCAGTCATACAATATTTGTCCTTTTGTGTCTGGCTTATTTCACTTAGCAAGTTATGGGAATCTGGGAGTTTATGTATCCTTGAGGCAAGACCGTGAAGGTGGACTGTTATCCTTGCAGGAGATAGTATTTCTGCTATTTTCGGCTTATCAGTAGAGAGAAGAATGTTGATCAGTAGTTATACATTTGGTACCACGGCCACGTTGATTTGCTTAAGTAAAAATACATTTCTAGAACAGCAGCAGTAATTGCCATGAACTCATGATTAAGTTTTAACCAACCTTTATTCTCCAAGACCCTATTGCTAACCAGTCCACTACATTGGTGTCTGCAATAAGCACGTGAAATGTGCCATTCTTGTCTGTAACTAAGACTGGCGCCAAGTACTACATTAGTAAGAGCTCAGCTGTAGATAACAGAAACACCCTGGATAGATATGGAATATAATTCATGGAATTAAAGGCTTACAAAATTGCTAGAAGAACCTGGGGAGCACTCTTGAGAATGGGCCTCTGGGGATGACTCTGAATAACACAACACACTGGCTCAGAAAGAAAACTGCTTCCTTTGCCCCAGCCAAGAAGCTGGGAATCACAAAGCCAATGAGCCAATTTGTAGGAACAAACCTTAGTTTGTTCCTAAGGTTTTGTTAAAATCTTGGGAACAGGAAGCTATTGCCAGCACCATTGGTTTCAGAAACATGTCACCTTACTTGGAAACTTACCAGAATTTGCAAGAATCTTTTTCTTCTGGGCTAGGGTATTCCCATTGTAATTAGTACCTACAAAGTGCCACCTAGCATGCTGTATCCTTATTTAACTCCAAACTCAAGTTAGAGCAAACATTTCTAACTAATGGAAACTAAATTGTATGTAGATTCGGAGCTATAAGGACAAGTGTAGCATTTTTTGTTTTCATTCTCTGCAGTGTAGGAAGTTATTCTAGAAAGTCTGAAAACATGGCGAATAAATGAATCCACCATCTCTCCTGAGACAAGGTAACTCTAGCATTACAATGTTTTAAAAGAATTCCTAATGCGTACAAAAAAGGCCACAGCTTTTAAGATACACAAAGAGGCCTCTTTCAAAGGAAAGATTGGGCATTTCCGTTTGCTACCTCTGTGTTTTGCCCTAGGAGAATAGCTAGTTAAAAACTGTTTGTTATAGGTCTGTGGGACCCATATGTATACGGCCCACTGGCCATGAGAGCCAGGAGGTGAAGGGGTGCGTCTCCTGGGTGGCAACCACAAAAGACAGTGTGCCAGATGTGTGCTGCATCTCCTTTCTGGGAGATGCCAACAACCTGGCGTGAGGCAGAGGGAGAGCATGAAGATGGCACCTGCCAGCTTCCCCAATATCTGAAGAGTATTTCAGTCAGGCGTCCCTAGATGTGTGTTCAATTAGGAGCCTGCCCCTCAGGCCACAGCTTTTGAGATATGCAAATAGGCCGTTTCACAGGAAGACTGTGCATTTCAGTCTGCTGCCTGGGCACTGAGCCCTGGGGGACAGCTGAGTCCTCGTGAGCCTGTTAGGAACTGTTTGTTCTGGATAACCTGTGGGTGTTATGGAAATAAACTCTGTTGGTTTTTAGAGCTAGATGTTTTGGAGGCCCACCTCTCAGGTGGAAGTCTTGAAATTTGGGTACAAACCCTTCACTCAAGGAGAAGCTGGGAGTTGTGAGTTTCTTCCTGATTGTGTGTCAGTGCCCCAGGGGTGAGGTTTATGGGAAGATTTTTGTCTCAGCCTCTCCTACCCATTTCAATGTAGGTTTTTCTATTTTCACCTGATATCAGGAGTTGCTCAACTAGTTTGTGAGTGTCTTCCAGAGGGAATTGTTCCGTATGTAGGTATAGATTCAGTGTGTCTGTGGGAGAAGGTGAGTTCGTTCCACCTATGTTACCATATTTATTTTCTTTTTAATTTATTGGGGTGACAATTGTTAATAAAATTACATAGATTTCAGGTGTGCAATTCTGTATCACTTCATCTATAAATTACATTGTGTGTTCACCACCCAGAGTCAGTTCTCCTTCCATCACCATATATTTGATCCCCCTTACCCTCATCTCCCACCCCCCAACCCCCTTACCCTCTGGTAACCACTAAATTACGTTCCCCAGATTAATTTTCACACCCCGTGGCCATCTTGTGGTTACTGATTGTTTTCTAACATGGATGGACCTAGAGAACATTATGTTAAGTGAAATAAGTCAGACAGAGAAAGATAAGTACCATATGATCTCACTTATATGCGGAATCTAAATAAAAGAATAAGTGAATGAACTAATCAGAAACAGTTTCGGAGACAAAGAGGAAAAACTGAGGGTTGCTAGATGGGCGGGGGTTGGGGGTAAGGGGGAAGGTGAGGGGATTAGAAACCATATATTTTTTTTAATTAAAGTTTATTGGGGTGACAATTGCTAGTAAAGTTACATAGATTTCAGGTGTACATTTCTGTAATACATTACCTATATTTCACATTGTGTGTTCACCACCCAGAGTCACTTCTCTTTCCATCACCATACATTAGACCCCGTTTACCCTTTTCTAGAGCCCTGCTCCCCCCACCCCCTTACCCTCTGGTAAACCCTAAACTATTGCCTGTGTCTATGAATTTTTGTGCTTTCCGTTGTTTATGAACTGGAATCTCCAAATAATTGTACTTTTGGGTTTTGTTTTCCCTTTGGCTCTGAAAATGTGTTTGTGGAGGGACTTAAAGGATCTACTTTTCAAGACCTTCTTTACATATATCCTTAAAAACCAAGGGATAACCAAAGCACTATAGAGAGGTAAGTTTGATTGTTTGGAGAGAAAGTATGACAACAGTAAATTCAGATGAAGCCAATGAAGATTTTAACCATCTGAAAGTGATTTGCCTCTTAAATAATCTTTGAAAATTATCTGATATGTGTGTGTGTTTCAAAGTTCTGACATTTTATAGAAAACGAACTAAAGGTTGAAAAAAACCACCCAGACATTTTAGGCAGACAAAAACTAAAACAAAGAAAGAGTACTTATTACCTAGAAAATAATGACAATTATAATTTGATTACTTCTTACCTGAATATCCAGCAAAGTTGTCTTTATAACATTGAAGAAAAGCATAAACTCAATTAAATGTATTAATATTCATAATAAATCATGTACATACTATTTCCTAGCTACATTTCTTTTCTTACTTGTCTACTGACAAATGGCGTATAACTGTTATATGAGTGACTTTAAAAGAAAAGTAGGCTAGATACACATAAAATGCCCACATTTGAAATTAAGGTCAAATTTCAATCAGATCCTCAGGTGATCACTTTTATACTAAAAATAGTAATGACTGTGAACCATAACAAGAGCTAACATTTATTGAGTGCTGATTGTAGGCCAGTCACTATTATAAACACACAATCCATATAAGCCATTTAATTACCACAATAGAACTAGAACGTCGGTAGCACAGATATAGAAACTTCACACGTGATGAAAATAAGTCACTGAATAATTGGTCTGAGGTCTCACAGATAGAAAGTATTCAAAAAAATTTCTTTTGAACTTGGGAAATCTAGCCCCAGAGTCCTTGGTTTTGAGCAATGTGCTGTTCCAACTGACACTGGAAACTAAGTGCAACTAAAGGAAAAATGGACTGAAATACATGAGTCGGAGAATGAAGCAAGAATCTTTACCCCTCGTCCTACTCATCCTCATTCCTTCAGGTAGTCTGAGGCCTCTGTGCTGTCAGGAAAGGGGAAGCAGCCATATTTGCTTCCAGTCCAAGACAGGGGTTCCTCTGGGGTTGCTTCTTGGCAGCAGTGGTCCCAAGAAATGCATCCTTAAGCCAAAGCATATAAAGAAAGATTTTGGTTATTTAGGCTGTCTACAACATTGTTAATGGAGGATACAGTGGTGAAGCCCAGTTCTGAACTCGAAGGGTAAGTAATGTCCATTTTATTTCCCACCCATATCTGTCCCTGTGTATCTCCCTTTATTAATAAAAAATAAGTTCTCTTCCCAACTCTACTCCCAACATCTTCTCTATTAGAGCACGTGTCCCCTAATTGACTTGATCTGGTTTATAGGTGTCCTTACTTTTATGAAAACCTTGACTTGAAGAGTCATCAGTAGAATCACCTGGGCGATTCCATCTCACTTGTGTCCTAGCTTGTTTTTGACAGAACACCTAATGTGTTCATACCACCACTGTGCTTTGCAATTTTCCACATTCTGTCAGTACCTGCCATTTAAAGTGTTTCCTTTTCTCTCTTTTCTTGCCTTGAGAATGATTTCGTGTTTTTCTTATTGTAATTTTTCTTTAATGTTTCGTAAATTATATACTCCTTTTCTGCTAGTGTGTAGGCCTCACATCTTAACATACATACAAGCAGACCTCAGAGATATTGTGGGTTTAGTATCAGACCACCGCAATAAAGTGAGTATCACCATAAAATGAGTCACATGTTTTGGTTTCCCAGAGCATATAAAATTATGTTTACACTATACTGTAGTCTATTACATGTGCTATAACATTATGTGTAAAAAAATGTACATACCTTCATTTAAAAATAATTTATTGCTAAAAAATGCTAACCATCATCTGAACCTGTTGGAAAAATGGCGCCAATAGATTTGCTTGATGCAGGATTGACACAAACCTTCAATTTGTAAGGAAAAAAAAAATCAATATATGTGAAGGATGATAAATAAGATATGCTTGTCCTTGCATTCTAAAGTAAATCATTTCCCTTTCCCTCTTTTGAACAATAATGGTAATGTTTTGATTCGTCAGTATTTGTTTATATTTGTCCATATTTACTATCTTTTTTCTTTTTTAATTCACCCTTGCATCTTACACTTTCCATTTCAGATCACATCCTTTCTGCACTTTCAGTGTTTTATTTCAGTTATTTTATTTTAATTTTAAGAAGTATTTAAAACAATTTATAACATATCTGTGCTCCCTTTTAAAAAATAATGCCAAGACTCTCAGTGAATTTCTTGAATAAAATTAAACATCTTATTTTTGAGTTGATTTTTGGGTTCTGATTGTGATGGCTTTTTTTTTTTCCTCATAACTGTCTTATGTACCTTTTCTATGTATTTTGTGATTTTGTGACATTTTTCCCATGTGAGATACTACTATATACATGAATATTTTTTGAAGCCTAGAATAGTGTGGGTTTTTTTCAACAGAGAACTTCCAACTATTTCTGCAAGGTGCCTTGAGGGATTATGATTTTAAAAATGACTATAAATTAACTATTTGGTTTAATTACCTTTGGGCTACTCAGGCAGTTCATACAAGTTTCCTCTTCTGTAAAGTGCCTGCTTAAGTCATTTGTCCATTTTTCTACTGGACTTCTTATCTCTTTCAGATTGACATTCTAACTATTTTAGATCAGAATATTTTGAGTGAGTATGGCACAAATATTTTTCCCATGGTGTGACATGTCTTTTCTTTTTCTTTCCGGTAGTTTTTCAGAAAAAGAGGTTATTCATTTTTAACATTGTCAGATATATCGTGCACTTCTCTATTTTGTTTAAGGATTGTGTATGTGCTCTTATGTTATCAATATAATTCATACTTTTAAAAAATATTTTATAGTTTTGCCTGCACATTTAAGCAGTTTATCCACAAAATTTTGTGTAAAAAGTAGGAACTGAAATTGAGTTCTTTTCCATATGTATAATTAATATAGATAAAGCTATTCATTGAATAATTCATCCTCTTGCTTCCTACCTGTGATGTCAGAGTTAAAGAGCACTGAATTCCTGTATTGTCATCAGTCTATTCCTAGATTTTTACTCTGTCCCATTGGTCTATTTATCACTGAGCCAAAATCATACTGTTTAATCAATAGCCTTTAAAATTAGTCTTTGTATCTTGTCAATAAATCTTTTTCTTATTCCCCATCTTGTTATTTTCCTTCAGTATTTTGCTTTTTGTGGACTTTGGGTTTTTCATATAAATTTTAAACTCAAATTGTCAAGTTCTATTAATTATCTATTGGTTTTCTATTGGAATTAGATCAAATCTTGGGTTAATTTTGGGAGCACAGACATGTCTACTAGAGTCTTCTCATTCGTGAGCATAGTATGTTTCGCCTTTTATTTAGGTCTACTTTACTATTTTTCAAAAACATTATACAGTTTTAATCTCATAAAGCACCATGCAGTTTGTGTTAGTTTTATTCATAGATACCTCAGGTATCTTCTTTGAAACATCATTTGTTCCTAATAATTAAAGTATAGCCACATTTCTTTGCTTCCCACTTGTCAAGTTGTTGGTAGCTTTGATTTCATTATGTCTGATTGAAGATTCATGGCATTTTAATCTCTATGATGTTTTTGTTTGTTTTCTTCCCACCAAACAGTCAGTCTTTTTGTACAAACTATTTCAGCAATCAGACAGAACAGTGTAACTTGGAGCACTAACCAAGGCATGCAAAGGTGGTTATTTGAACAGGAAGGCAGTAGGATACTATAGTACAACTCACTTGAATGGCCTTCTTTCAATGATGTTTAAATGTCATTCATTCTGTGACAATCTCTATGAAAAATATGAGAATACAAGTTTGAGACTTTTAACCGAAAAAAATTCTCAACCCAGAATGCAGACAAAGACTCAAAAAACTAACTATATTTCCATCTTAGTCTGGTGAATCCATCATATCACCTATAGGTTACCTATGCAGTAAAAGAAAACGTCAAATGAAGCCCGGTGACAGATATCCACATTGTAGTGTTGCCTATTTTGCATTCAGTTGTGTGATGTTGGTGCCTTTGGAACCCAGAATGCAGAACCAAAATGACACCATGCTTTCCTCTAGCAGTTTCCAAAATTCTACATTTAGAAATGCAAAGGAGGGACTGCAAAGCTATCATGTTACTTCTTATTTTAAAACACAAAATAAAATCAAACCATGTACAAGAATTCCATGTTGTCTTTGTCTACTTTTCCATCACGTGATCCTTTCATGCACTAAGACACTCATGAGTACAGTTCTTCTGGCTCAACAGTTTCTATTTGTCTACAAGTAAACGATCTCAGCTAATGATTCTGTCTTCTCCCTCCTTTCTGAAACAGCTACAATTTGATCTTAAATTATTGAAGATTATGGCCGAAACATCTAAGTTCATGGACCCTTCTCAGCAAGTGCTTAAAACTTGAAAGGAGGAATGGAAATGCGATTATGTGTGTATGATTTGCTTAAATTAAAGGAGGATTCTGTAGGAATTGTGAGGGGACTTATCACTTCTCTGAGACTGAATCTCACTAAAAAATAAACCTCAATTTATTATATCCAGTCCTGGTTTCCTGATGCTAAGTTAAGTACTCGAGGGCTAATAATAGCAACACATCAAAAACCTAAAACCAATCTAACAGTTTCTGCTGCAGGCATTTAGAGTACAGAAAAAGTAGTAGGAGGCTATTCAGCAAATAGTCAATTTATTTGGAAATTAAAGGAAACATTATTCTTCAAAAAGCTTAACTTTAAGTTGAAATTTTTTAAACTTATTTCGATAGCTTCAGTTCGTCTTAGAACATTGATTTCTCTCCCCTTCTATTTGTAACATCAACAATACAGTTCAGCAAATTTTTGTTTGAGGAAAATCTAAACCAGGAGCAATTCTATCTTTTTCTCTTTCTGCTTTACGAATATAGTACGAATTTAGACTGTGACTTTCAGAAGTCGAATGTACTGACTCAATTTTATAGTAATGGTCCCCATTTTAATGTGATATTTCTAGCCATATTTTCAACCAGTATTTACTGGTTGAAATGCATTATTGGTTGAAGTGCCTCCGCATTATCAGACCCTTCTGCAGGTGCCAGCATTAGAGAGAAAATTCAGACATAAGTTTCTCCTCTTAAGAGGATGCAGTCTAATAGATGAAGAAACATTCAACTTCTGGTCTTTAAATATTCAGAATTTATTTTGTAAAGCAAAATTGTCTCTTGGCGCATGATATAACAATGACGTATTTATGAGACACTACACTCAACATGCACCTTAAATATTCTTCAGTAAATAAACCTAGCTAGCCACAATGTTAGGTGCTGAAGACACAATGGAGATTCAGTCATGATCCTAAAGTCTACTGTGAGAGGTGAATATATAAACATATTATGGTAAAATATATGATTAAGGGAAGCTCTTAACAGATTAGGATGAACCAAGTAAGATTTCACAGAGTAGAGATTAATTGAACTGAGAGGATGAAAGTACGTAGTGAGTTCAGGAAAGGCAGAATTTTCCATGTGAACATTTCATGGGAAAAGAATAGAGGGGGAGGCAGGTAAGTGGGTGAGGTCGCATGGGCCAGACACAAGTTTTCTGAGGAAGTGCACATGATTCTACTGAATGATGAATGAATGTCTAAAGGAAGCATTTTTATAAGAAATATGTTTGTCGTTGTACTCCCCTGTAAGAATTGTACAGGTACCTTCATGCTATAACAGCAGAGTTGAGTAGTTACAGCAGAGATGGTATGGCCTGCAAAGTCAAAAGGTATTTGCTTGCTGGCCTTTTACAGAGCAAGTTTGCCTACTCCTATTCAGATCCAAAGTGTGAAGATTTTGGCGGGCTTGGAATCCAGTTTTTATCCCCCACAATCCATGAGGCTGTCAAATATACTTCTTAGGTTCTCAATCTCTTTCTTCTGAATTCAGCAAAGCACTGTGGAGGAAAGCAGCCTCAAAGGACAGTCTTACCTCTCTAATTTTCATTTTTTTTTCTTAGATCTTTTTTCTGGTAGTTCTTTATAACCTCGTTATCAAAGCAGTGTCTTCAAGCAGGCTTTATTTCCAGTGATTCTATCGATCGCAGCAAAAGGCTTGGTCTGCTTGGCCTTGTCTGCCATTACCAGAGCAAACGTTACTGATGCCGTCAGTGAGTTTTCAGAGCACCTGATCCAAGTGAAACTTCTCTATGAACCATATAAGAATGATTTGTCAATATTGGAATATTTAGGTCACATCCATCTGAAACATCCAAATTGTGAGTTTCACCATTTCCTTGGAGTTTTAGTCATCTTCATGATGAATCCCTAGGGAATTTATGAGACTGACTGGCATGTGAATAATCTGAGACTCATTACTAGAAATAGTCATTGGAATATCCTTTATCTGTAGGCGTCACTTTAGAGTAATCAGAAAGAGAAGGGTCAGGGACCTCCATCCAGCTTTGGAGGTTACTTAAGAGGAAAATTAAAAGGACTGTGAAAGAGGTGGCTTTGATAAGCTTCAAAGAGGCACTTGAAAGAAATGGGAAGCATGCTGAATAGGTGAGTGAGGAGAAGGATCCTGTGCACAAAGACCAGCGGTGAGAAATTCAGGAATATGTACCTCCAGCAGAGAAACAGAGTAAAGGGAGCAAAGACATTCAATTGATTGCATAGAATTTGCTATATACATATTTTTTTCTCCTCCCATTGGCTGGTCGTCAAACACTGACCCCTTTGTAAGGGCACCTCCAGATGTTCTGCACTATTTTCGTGCAGTCTTTCATCTCAGAATGTGTTGCCATGAGAACATATATTCAGAGATTTTTTTTTACAATAACATGAAAGACTTTGCCATTCAGGACATGTGCTAAAGCCTTCAAAATCCCCCCACTGCGAAGTTCCAACTCACGATTCATTTATAGGTTGCAAATAGTAGCAAAGATATTATAGATATACAGAGACTATTATTATCATTAATTAGGAAAGGGATGACATCTACGGCAACAAGAGGCACTCTGCCTTATTAATATCTGTTCCATCCTATCCATTTGGTTGCACCTTGGAAACCTTATAAACAGTCAAAAGGCAAATTGTTTAGAAATAATTAAGAGAATTCTAATCAGATTCTCAAATTCTTATCACTTGAAAATGTATGTTCATCTATACTTAGAATATTACCTTTAAAAAACTAATTTCAGGTAAACTGCAGTTCTGACTGTACTTCATTCAGGAACTGTAGAGTCAGGGTTCACAGGTGGGCATCCAAACCACCTGTGGTCACCTCTAGCCCACAAGGTGCCTGTGGGAGAATTTGAAATGACGCTCTCTCCCTTTGAGATAACACAGCTGCATTGGTGTGTGGTTTGGGGGAGTGGACAATGGATGTATGTGAATTAGAAAAAGGTACTATTGATTGAGGCGTGGGAAGGGGTAATTGGACTAGATTTCAACTGCTACTCACTCTCTTGGCTAGATGTCATTGTGAAGTGAATTAAGTGTGTGAGCTCTGAGAGTAATTTTGTATATATTTTAGGAGTTGTGGATACCACTAACCTGGCATGTAGCCAAGTCATTTGCTGTTATAAACCCTCATTTTCAGGTCCAAATATGGGCTAGAAGATTACATTTCAGAAGGATTCATAATTTTCACTATAAACATGTAGTGTTAAACATGAATTTCAACATGTTAGAGTTTGGAGGTCTATTAATATAACTTATTTTATTATTAATAATTATAGGAAACATTTATTTGCAATAATCAATGAGGACAGAATGGAAAGCACTAATGCATGGACACTCCAGGCAAAATATGACACATAAATCCATTTCCCCTAGTTGAAACAGTCTGAAGAAAAAAATGCCCATATATAAAAAATATGTTTTCTTTTTTGTTGGTGTGTGAATGAATGGATGGATGGATGAATAAATGGATGGATGGATGAATGAATGAATGAATGAATGAATGAATGAATCAGGATACCTACCTCTGCTACATAGCCATCAAAATAACTCACTGCCCTTTCTGGAATTGCAGAAATCAGAATTGCTTTGAAATCTGACAAATCTGAATTTGAATTCTGTATCCACAATTTACAAACTAGATGACTTCAGAAAGGTTTATTCTGCATAGAAGAAAACATAGGTACTGAACTTATGGACCTTGGGTTCAAAGAGCATTTTATGAATTTGACTCCAAACGCAATGGAAGTAAAAGCTAAAATAAACGAATGGGACTATATGAAACTTAAAAGCTTCTGCACAGCAAAAGAAACCATCGACAAAATAGAGAGGCAACCAACTGAATGGGAGAAGATTTTTGCAAACAGTGCCTCCGATAAGGGGCTAATATCCAAAATATACAAGGAACTCATGAAACTCAACAACAGAAAAACAAACAACCCAATTGAAAAATGGGCAGACGACCTGAAGAGACATTTGTCCAAAGAGGACATACAAATGGCAAATAGACATATGAAAAAATGCTCAACATCACTAATCATCAGAGAAATGCAAATAAAAACCACAATGAGATATCACCTCACCCCAGTCAGAATGGCTGTCATCAACAAGAGAAATAGTAACAAGTGTTGGAGAGACTGTGGAGAAAAAGGAACCCTCATACACTGTTGGTGGGAATGCAGATTGGTGCAGCCGCTATGGAAGGCAGTGTGGAGGTTCCTGAAAAAATTACGAATAGAATTACCATATGACCCAGCAATCCCTCTCCTGGGTATCTACCCAAAAAGTCTGAAAACATTTATGCATAAAGACATGTGTGCTCCAATGTTCATTGCAGCTTTGTTTACGGTGGCCAAGACATGGAAACAACCAAAATGTCCTTCGGTAGATGAATGGATAAAGAAGTTGTGGTATATATACACAATGGAATACTATTCGGCAGTAAGAAAAGATGATATAGGAACATTTGTGACAACATGGATGGATCTTGAGAGTATAATGCTAAGCGAAGTAAGTCAGACAGAAAAAGCAGAGAACCATATGATTTCACTGATATGTGGTATATAAACCAAAAACAACAAAAAAACAAGACAAAGAAATGAGAAACAAAATCTCATAGACACAGACAATAGTTTAGTGGTTACCAGAGGGTAAGGGGGGTGGGGGTGGAAGATGAGGGTACGGGGGATCCAATATATGGTGATGGAAGGAGAACTGACTCTGGGTGGTGAACACACAATGGGATTTATAGATGATGTAATACAGAATTGTACACCTGAAATCTATGTAATGTTACTAACAATTGTCACCCCAATAAATAAATAAAAAAGGTTTCTTAATTTTGCTGAGTTTTAGTTTCTTTACCTGTAAAATTGGGAAATGATCCACTTCCCATAGGGCTGTTGTGAGGATTAAATAAAAGTATATATATAAAGGGCTTTACAAATTGCCTGGCACCCAATACGCTTTTGACAGATGGTAGCTTTTATTTTTAGGTGTGAAAAAAAAAAATCAGATCTTCCTTCTCTTTTTTGGTGGTACAATGACCTACCCAATGTCAAAGGCCAGAAGTCTAGAATTCATTCTTGTCAACACCTCCCCAGTCGAACCCCAATCAACTCCTCGAAACGTTCCATGGACCAACATAGTCATTTTCCTGAACTTTTATCCTAAACATGATGCCATGTGTTTGCATCATCAAGCTGCTCCCTCCCCCATCCATTTCCTAAGAAACAAATTGCAAACTTCTAAAACCAGCATTAAAATTCATTCACAATCTGTCTTTTCTCTTCCTTAGGGTTCTGCCTTTCTCCCGTCCCTTGCACCAGCCTTAAACCAAGAGACTTGCTCAGCTTAAAATCCTGTAGGCTTCCCTGAAAACAATGACTGTGTTATGTGAGCTTTGTGAAATGACCTGTGCCTTCCCCCTCATCTCCAAGAGCCTTTGGGATAATCCCTCAGAGTATCTTGCACCACTCCATTTGACTGAGGTTCACTTCTTCTAGGTTTTGATTTTCCAGTATGCCTTCCCCCTGTGTGGAGTTTCTCCAGTCTGCTTCCTTCAAAGCAAGGAGCTGACACAACATGCTCCTAAATAAACAAGCTTCAAATTTATTTATTTTTCTTAATTTAGGAGGACTTCTCCATTCATGTCTGTCTCTCTGGTTCTCTATAGCTGTCTGTCTATCTATCTATCTATCTATCATCTATCTATATATAATCTATGGATCTATTTCCCTCTAGCTTTCTCTCTGTATCTCTCAAGCGTATTATCTCTTTTATTTTTTTCTCTTGATATTATCTCATTGTTATTGCTCAGGTCATCATTGTACTCTGAAGGGATAGTACTAAATAGGCATGTCTCCCTATGTTCACCCATCCTGGACCCAGGAGTGTTCCATCAAAAAGCCTGATGGAGGTTGAAACGGTTGTAACCAACATTCTTTAATTCTCATAGGCTCTCAATTGCTACGTATAGCACAGACTCTTTCTAAGTTCAGCTAATGCTAGAGAGCAGCAAATTAGATCAACATAAAGCCCACCTATTACTATCACAGGATGTTACCTCAATCTGGGGACCCTGTGTAGAGTCTTGGTCCTAAGGAGGTAGGAGATATGTGACTTTACAATTCAGATCAGCTGGCTCTCTTTAGTTGCAACACGGTGCTTATGTGAGCAAGTGTACTGTCTTTTCCACATGTGGGCCAAGTCTGGACATTACAATATGACGTGTGCACCTGGCATCACAGACTGAGTAGGCTACCTATCCAAGAATGCACTGGGTCTTTTGTGATATTTCATAGCTTTATTTATGTCTTAACATTTCTGGAAAAATGTTTTCAACAGGAAAGCTAGTTGTACCTTTCAGATAGTGTGAAGCTCTGACAAGTTTTGAGAGTTAACTCTGGCCTCCCAGAGACACTGTAACCATCAAGAATACATTAGCGTTCTGAGTTACTTTATTCCAACCCATATCCAACTTCCTAAATGTGTTAATTGTGCACATTTCTCTGTTTCCTGGACGAGATGGATTCCGATGGGTACAATGCCAAGTTGGGGATAAAGGCTGGGTGATGGGGGGCTTTTAGAACCTCAGGGAAAACCCAGTCAGGGCCATGCTGATCAGTCTGTGGCTCTGTAAGTGAGACATCTCTGGAAGAACAAGAGTTGCACACACGCTGCTGCTAATCATCCTAATCAATGCATATGTTACTTTCTCACATCCTTAGTTGAACTCTCACCTCATCTACACAGCCCACACTTTGAGAAAACTGCCTGTGCTCATTGATCAAAATGTAATATAAAAATATACATTTATGGTGACTCTCACTCACCTGGAATTACTGTAGAAGGTTACATTAGGTGGTGAACAAATATGCTTGCATTATGTTTTCTAATCACAATCCAGAGACCCAGAATCAGCAGAATCAGCAGAATCAAGAAGGCTTCCATTAAAAGTAGTAGATTGGTCATTTATGTTTATTTCCTCTCGGTACCAAGAGCTAAGTCTAAAGTAACGAGAATGGGAACATCAGTGGGTAATCTTCTCTAATCTTAACTCTCCTTCTCTCCCCACCTTTATCACCACCTTCTCCTACTTCGCCTGACCATGTTGCTTTGCTGCTTGAAACCCCACAGGCACCCTGTGGTCGTCAAAAGTAGCAAACCCACTTCTTGGCTGGCAAGTGCTTTTAGGGTCAGGCTCCTGCTCACCTCACTGGTTTTATCTGCATCCTCTCCCCTTTATTCCTTATTATTAACTTAAAATTCTAAAAATCTACTCACTAATTCATGATGGACATTGACTATGTTTACATCTATGTGGAATTCCTTTCTGCCTCTTTCCCATTGGTAAAATTCTTACTCATCTTTTAAGACCCAGCTCAGGTTGCTTCACCTGAGGCTTCTCTTTCCCAACTGCCTCCATAGCTCTTTGGACTGATCTCTGTTTAACTAGTGACCCAATAACCCAATATTGCAATGGATGAATTTTCTCCCACTATACTTGTAAGCTCCTCTAGTGAAAGACAGCATCTACTTTATAGTTTTACTCTCATAAATCTGCCTAGATGCAAAATAAATGTTGGCACTGCTCTAAATTTTACTCCAAAATCTCAGGTGTGAAAAATGTTACCTTCCTTCATTTTATTACATTACACAAAGAAGTTCTGAGATTCCCGCATAGCTCAGCTGGTGGCAAATTCAAACTCAGTCACAGACTGTGGGAGCTCTTTCCCTATCCAAGGATATTCAAGCTTTATGGACTCTTTGCATTCCAGAATGCCTGACAAAAGGCCTTCCATCTTCATTCCATGGTTGACACTTCTGATAAGCTCCAAATTCTAGTTTATATAGCTTCATGTAGGAGGGAAGTTTAGCTACTTCTGGGCCGCTGTTGGTTGTGGGGAATTTTGACCTCAGATCCTAGGGCCTTGGCCATTTCTTTGCACTCCCTCTCTCTATGCTTTGGTTCTCTTGCTGCCCCATAATAGTCCCGTCCCTTGAAGGAGCTCTGCAGTGGAGCTGGTTGATGTCTTCTGTTCACAGAAAACCATCAAACGTGTTCCTTTTCCAGTTGTTGAGAAATCATCAAGAATATCCTCCCACCATGGTTTGCCCTTCTTCGTGTTCCCCATCTAAGGATTATTTTCTCCCCCTGTAAACAAAAGCCTCATGCATGGTTGTATTTTGGGGTGTCTGGCAATGACTGTTTTGGGGTCTACAATACTGTTGCAGGGAGTGAAAATCTCTTTGGAGGGACTTGGGAGGATTGATTCTTACGATTATGTTCCACCTACTATATTAATGAAAACAAAATATAAATACCTCAGTAGATTTTCCTTCGGTTTATGAAATAAATGGTGAACTCTTATGATGATCCACAAAGGAAAGTTTTGTCAAAATTAACAAAATGTTTACTGATATTATTCTTACATTGTTCACAAATTTGTATTTTCTGAGATAAAACAAATGTCTTGCAAGTGTCTGGATCAAGTGCCCTAAGACTGATCTCTTAGCTCAGTGCATTTTCAGGGGCAGCCAAGAACTTAATCCTTGGGATAGGTAGTTATTCCTACAGCTCTCTCTCTCTCTCTCTCTCTCTCTCTCTCTCTCTCTCTCTCTCTCTCACACACACACACACACACACTTCACAACTACATACTGCAGCTACCATTAAGGGCTTAAGGGCTGTTTCTATTTCCAAAATTATACCCTCTGCCAGTGTTTTTTTCCTCTTCATCAAATAGCTGAATACAAAAGAAAAGAATGACAGGAATTTGACAGCCTCTAGAAAAGAACAAGAAGTGACATTAATTCATGAAGTGCATTTGTACTGTACAAAGATCAAAATGGCAAATGTTCAGGTAATGTATTCAGATGAGCCTAATTCTGTCTTCTATGTAGTGCTCACGTTTGAACAAACAAAATGTCAGTGTGGTTGGATTAAATTTGCTCTGCTTTACCCTATGCCCCTATAAAGGCAAAGGAAAGTGATTTTTGTTTGTTTTTTGTTTTTTAAGGATATTTTCTTGTCATGTTGATATAATCATAGTTGTTTTTATTGCAGTTAAATTATGTATATGTGTGTGTGCATGTTTATGTGTATATATATATATATATATATATATATATGTATATTCATCCTAATCCTCTCCTTTCTACATTCTTTCCCTCTGCTATCTCTGAATCTGTCTCTCTCTCTCTCTCTCTCTCTCTCTTTCCACACACACACACACACACACACACACACATACACACACATACACAAAGACCCATGCACAATGGTATAAACAGATTTATCTATCTATTTATGACAAGTAAGCTGACTAGAGTGACGTTGATATAGAATTCTGTGTTTTCCAAATCCAGCTAAACTTACACATATGTAGAGTATTGTTACCCTGTTTTGCAGAAGAGAACAATGAGGCTCAAGTTGTCCATGATGACTGAGGAGGTTTTGAGATCATAGCACCCACTGCATTCCATGTGCTCTGGAGGAAAGCATAGGAAATAGCAAGAATTCTTGACTCTCAGAATAGAGCGCAAGATAATAGACTATACTATATCTCAGAGAGATTAGGGCAAAATAGAAATATTGCACCTTCTCTTTACCAGGAGGATGGTGAAAGTCATCATTAAATTGGCCTTATAAAAAAGTAATAAAACTAGAACACCATGCACTTTTTTTTTCATTTTCTTTATTGCCTATAACTCATTGCCTATATTTTGCTCACCCACAGAAGCAATAATCCCAATGGAAAATTTCTTTCCTCTTTGATCTGTCTTGACAAATCAATTTGGGATTTCTAAAACAGAGAAGAGGATATGGATGAGAGAAGAGTCAAGTTTTAAAGCTTTATTAGATTTTTATCACCAAGACTACAACAGTTAAAACTACCCTGCCTGTCTATCTTTTTCAAGTTCTTAAATAGACTTAAATATCTTCTTTGGACAACTTTATTTCAGATATAACCTAGCACCAGTAAAGGAAGAGGCAGAGGAGGAGGAAGTGGAGGTAGAGGAAGGAAGGAAGAATAAAGGGGAAGGAAAGGGGGAAAGGAAGGAAGGAGAAGAAGAAGAAGAAGATAAAAGAAGCCAGTAACACTTGAAGAACTTATTTTTAAAAGATGTTCAGTTTAATTTTTCTGCTACAATGTACCATCTGGGAATTGTCATCCTTTCTAGCAAAAATGAATGGAGGGTATGAGAATACTACAAGCATGTGAACAGAATAGAAATCCCATGCTTTTGTTTGTGGAATTTCATATGAAAAATATTTGAGAAGTGGATGAAGAACCCTCACTGTTTGTAACTTAGGAAATTGCTACCATTTTGGTTCTAAGGACATCATTTTTCGAGATGGACAAATGTACTATGGTTTAGGAGAACGAAAATGGAAAAAAGGAGAGAAAGGGCTCAGTCATCTGATTCTCCGTGACTGAGATCGCCTACTTGGTCTATTCAGGTTTACTCAGCAGATTGAACTTTAGCTGACTAAGCAAAGGAGAAAAACTAAAGGTCTGATTTAATTTCATTATCCATTCAAAGGAGAACAGTCCATAAATTTGAAAGAAAAAAAAGTGTGTGTGTGTGTGTGTGTGTGTGTGTGTATTTGCACTATTTAGCAAGCATCTTCTAACTAAACTCTAATTGATTTTAAGTCTCAAGTTCTATTATTCTTTCACATTTCTACTTCCAAAACCTTGTTCTGGACCACAGAGTGGGAAGACGTTGTTTGAGGCAAGTCCTGAAATGCCCCACATATCAGAAGACTCAGCCAGGGAGAACATATTCCTTGATTGCATCTCAAAACAGAAAAAGTCTCATGCTGGGGTAAGAGCTACACTCTAGCAGCAGAGTTGGGGACATGAAAAGAAATTCTAGGGGGAGGAGGGTGGTAGATGAGGTTAAAGGGGATCTAATATATGGTGATGAAAAGAGAACTGACTCTGGGTGGTGAGCACACAATGTGATAAATATATATAGATGATGTATTACAGAATTGTACACCTGAAATCTGTGTGACTTTAATAACAATTGTCACCCCAATAAACTTTAATTAAAAAAAAACAAATTCTAAAGTAGCCAGTTTCTATATAAAACAAAAAGTTCAGTCAGGTTAACTTTTTCAAATGTAAAGCTAAGCAGTTCCGAGGAGGGAGGAAGCAACAATCAAGGAGGGACTGGTCAGCAATGAGTGACAGAGGCTTCCGGATTGTCCCTGGTCAGTTCTAACAGAGATGGTAAGGATGGTCGCCAGAGGGGCGGGGGGTGCAGAGGGATTGGTGAAAAAGGTGAAGGGGAATATACTCAATAATATTGTGCTTAGTGTGCATGGTGACAGATGGTTACTAGAATTAATAGAGTGATCACATTGTAAGGTATAAAGATGTCAAATCACTATATTGTACACCTGAGACTGATATAACCAATATAATATTGTACACCAAATAATATAATTCTTTTTAATTAAAAATAAAAAGAAAGATCTATGTGAAGTTTATGTTTGTACTTCAGCTTCACAGAAACCCACTTTTCCTTCCACGAGGAAATGAGGTTTTCCTGATTTGAGTATGTTGGCGAAGCCAGAAGAGAGGCTCCTGGCTCCAAATCCTGTAAAGAATAATAACCTTTACTCCAACAGAGCCTTTGTTACCTTTTTCTGACTCAGCTTGATTCCAGTGTGAAATTTCATGAGGAGTCAGCCCCTGCCTGACTCCACAGATGGTGTTCCAGAAATCTCTAGCACAATAGTGAGAGTTTCACTGACCAAGGAGCTTGAAAGCTCCCCTCAAATAAGCTGGTCCCATGGTATGTAGGGGACAGAACTGTTCTCCCCAGAACCCATTTTGTCTTTGGTTCACTCTTAGCTTCTGATTCTAATCCCAGAGAATATTTGAGAATAATGGACTGAAGATACAGATTGTCAGTGAAACATGTTAATGGAAACAAATAGATTTACCTCACTTCCTTTTAAACTCCACTAAAAGGAAAGTAAAGGAATAAACATGTGCACTATGTAAAGGAACTAAAGCATGCGATATGAGAATTAGGCTACAACAGCTAATTTAAAATGTTAATTTAATTAATTTTGGAAGTTGAGAAGAATAAGGACAGCGATAACTGACTCAGCATACCTGGCAGAGCTGAAAGTGTGCAATGGGGAGCCTTCAAGGAGCAAATTCAGTCATGCCACAGTACCCTGGAAAGGCTCAGAAATTAGAAGTTCCAACTACCTCTGAAGGTGGAGTGCAAGGCCGATGTGTTGGATGGGGGGGCAGAAAGGAGAATAGAAAGTTTAGGAGCCGTTAGAGCTGTCACATCATTCTTCAAATTCATACAGCCATGTAACAGCCACTTCATAAAACCAGGACATACTAGGTTTTCTTTCTGGAGGGCTGCAGTTATGCATCTTGTGGTCGTTAGGCATAGCTAGTATGATTGAAATTCCCAGCAGAAAACAGATGAATGATGAGAACCTCTGCCCTCTTTAGGCCAGGAGGTTTATCTGCTTCAGGCAAGAGTTTAGGTGATTCCTCAGTCCAAAAGACCACTGCTACAGAGAATGACATTGGGGTATCTTAATTAAAAATCCATTTAATTCTTTATCTCTCTACATTCAAAATCACCTGTTAACTTGCTTTTCCATTGGAATGTCAATTCCAGGCAGATTTTTAGTAACTCACTTACAAGCCTGAGCAGATAGCCAGAAATCAGAGGAAAGCCTAAAGCAAAGAATTTATTTATAAATTAATGGCATGTACATAGAAAATTAAGCAAAACAACAATAAAAAAGATGAAACTGTGAAAATTACCTTCACAAAATAAAAATAGGAAACAGTTGAAAAATGGAATGTGTCAAATACAAAAATATTTAAATAATAAATATGTAAATACTAAATTTTAGTTAAAGTAAAATTTATGATGTTACCAGAACAAGAAGATGGAGAAAGGCAGCCTTCATAATCATTGTAAAGAGAGGTGAGTGATCATATGCTCTAGTTAAAGCTTACAGATAATATCCACCTTTTAAAACTCAAGAAACATCTATATAAGCGTATGTATGAACTGCTCAACTGTGCAGAAGTCTCTGTTTTCAAGGTCATGCTAATTTTAAATCTATTTAGATCCTGACCATGTGTATCCCAGTTATGGATCTCTATTGTCTTGATTATTGTACATTGACATGAAAAATGTAATTTTCTCCTCATTATAAAAACCATAATTTACATAGCGCTTACTATGTGCCATTTCCTGTATAGTGTGTCTAAGCTCATTGTCTCAGATAATCCTTAGAAGAACCAGTAACGAAGCTATTATTGCTATCGCATTTTATATATGACAATGCTGAGTCTTAGAAAGTGTACATAACTTTGTTTAATTGGTATTGAGATGACGCTAGCTAATTGTAAATATGGAAGCAATTTCCAGAAGAATTAGCAAAAGAAATTTAAAATAGCTGTCTCTAAGAGTAGGAATTAGAACTAGATAGAGCAGTGTATCGGTAATCATTTACTGTGTAACAAAACACCCTAAAACTTACAGGCATAAAAAAAAAAAACAAAACATTTTTTGCTCTTGAATCTTCAATTTTGGTAGGGCTTGATGGGAACATTCCCTGCTTATTGCAGCATTACTTAGGGTAGCTTAAATCGGGTTGGAAGATCCACTGTTGTGGCAAATTTTGGAAAATATTGGAAGGTGAACATATTGGAAAATGTGGGAAATTTTGGAAAGTGCATTCATTTGTATGTATGTTTATTTGCATTTAAGCAGCAATATTTGCTTTTCATCCAACATCTGATTATTTAAAGTGGGACTGTATGAAAAGAATTGACAACCACATTCCAGGGCTAATGTCAGCCTGTCCTAGACAATCCCAGCTTTGAATTCCTGTGATGTTAGAATCCACAACTATAAAAGATTTGCAACTGTTGTAGATAAATAAAGAACACATGTGAAATTGAATATCAGAGACAAGTGCAGAGGTGTCACATGTTCATCTTTCAAGGATACATGCAAACAGGTGTCGGCAGAACTGAGACTATGAACATCAATCAGCAGGACTCATAGCTGAGCCCCCAGGACCCCTGACATCAGCATGACAGACAGACAAGATTCTGCAGCTGTCAGAGTATCTGGTACTTGAAGCTGCATTCCATGACTTTTCACTGATTGACAGGTCTCTTCGAAATGCCTTGGGAATTTGTTACCATCTGGCATTGTTCCATACCCCTTGTCTTCTGAGTGTTTTATGATGATTAACTGGATAAACTTCAGAAGAGCAATGTAGAGTAGACAGGAGCAACTAGCAATCACTTCCTTTCAGCTAGAGACAAAGAAGAACTCAAGCATAGGGAAGTTAGATGACTCATGCAAGATCATGCCACAGATTCTGGTGTCAGATCATACGTTCAATTATTATTTAACATGACTAAACAATTTGATGTGCTGGAAATACTGAGCTTAGAGGAATATATAAGACAAGAGACTGACCTTGTGGAGCTTCCAGATTTAGAGAAGAAGCACATATATGCTCAAATGTCAAGAGAGAGTGACACGTAAAAAGCAGAGTGAAAGTATAGCGGTCTCCCCTATATTTTCACTGTACTTTTTACATGTCTCTTTACATGTATATGGGATTCAAGGAGGCAACGTCTGCCTTCAGTTTTCAAACATGAGTATGAATTTGCCCTAATGGTGGCCATGTATGTTTGCAAATGGAATAGGAAGGGGAGGAGGACAACCATTTCCAATATCTAGAATGTTTAGGA
This sequence comes from Rhinolophus ferrumequinum, assembly GCF_004115265.2. Classification (NCBI taxonomy): domain Eukaryota; kingdom Metazoa; phylum Chordata; class Mammalia; order Chiroptera; family Rhinolophidae; genus Rhinolophus; species Rhinolophus ferrumequinum. The sequence continues at coordinate 15,894,125 of NC_046300.1, forward strand.
AGGAGCCTTGTGCAAAAAAACATAGGGACCTGCTCATGTCTTTACATTCTTTGGACCAAAAAGTGGGCTGTGTAGCTGGGCAATATATTATTATATTGATTATAATTTGCATTTTCTATAATTTGCAAATTTGCATTTGCCACATGGGTTGTACCAAAGTTGTCTTAAAGCATTTAGAGAATGAGAACACTAACTATGTATGACAATTTATTAAAAATGATCGTGTCACATTTAAAAGACATGATAAACTTTTTGCTGAAAAACTTATCCTGAGCAAGAAGAGAAAAATGAATTGAGACAACTCAATGCTAAGAGGCATAGAACCAGAGAGTGTAGTGATGAACCATATTCCTGTCTGCTCTTTAGGCAGAACTGTGGAGACAGTCCTTTGAACAGCTAAATTAAAAGTACAATTGGAGGTGGGCAAGTATTCCTCAATCATTGACTCCTTTCTACAAGCAAGCTCAACTTGCTCTGACCGAAAAACAAGAAAACCTACAAATCTAGTCTATTCCTTGTTCTTGGCAAATTAACTTCAGTACGTCCACTGCCAAATTTCTAATCTTCGTAGTCTTTCCCTTCTCCCTCCATTGCTTTTTATGTTAATCTATTGTAATCTAGCCCGCTGCCCACCTCTCTACTTCTGCCATCAACCCCCAACATGGATACACATTATATCAGTTACCCATTATTGTGTAATAAAATCCCCAGGGTGGTCAAATAAAACCGTCTATTCTGTATCACAATTCTATAGGTCAGGAATGGGGGCAGGACTCAGGTAGGTAGTTCTTTTGTTCTCTGTGCTGCTGACTGGGGTCACTCAGGTGATTACAATCAACTAAGAGTTCAGATAGACCTGGGACATTGAAGATGGACTGTCATCATGTAGAGTCTCCCTTCAGGTGTTCTCTAGTCATTCGCTAGTTTATCTTAGATTTCCTTAGAGCATGGAAGCTGGGCTCCAAAAGAGAGGAAGCAGAAGCTGCCTGTCCTCGTAAGGCCTGGGTTTGCAGGTCCCAGACTGTCACTTCCACTGCATTCTATTGATCAAGGAAAGGCAAAACTGTAGTCTCTGCCCCTTGTCATGAGAGTGGCATTTGCTTGCAAGGATGGTGGGGACTGTTGGCAGCTACCTGGAGATTATCCATGAAAACACACTCTCTAATACAACTGCGCTCAGGAATCATAAATGACATGCTTCCAAATAAATTATAAATCCTTTTTCTCAGATTGTATCCAAGGTTAATTGTTTTATGTTGTATTAGTTTCCTAGAGTTACCATAACTAAGCGTCACAAACTGGGTGTCTTAAAACAGAAATTTATTCTCTCACCGGTCTGGAAGCTAGAAGTCCAAAATCAAGGTGTTGTTAGGATTGGTTCTTTCTGAGGGCCGAGAGGGAGAATACTCTCTCCTAGTTTTTAATGACTCTCTCCTAGTTTCTGGTGGTTGCAACCGATCCTTGGCTGGCAGATGCATCTTTCCAACCTCTGCTTCTGTCTTCACAGGGAATTTCCCCCTGTGTGCCTGTGTCCAGATTTCCCTCTTCTTATTCAGATACCAATCATGTTGGATTAGGGCTATCCCCAATGACTTCATCTTAACTTGATTACGTTTTCAAAGATCCTAGTTCTAAACCAGGCCACATTCTGAGCTACTAGGATTTACGACTTCAAAATACATTTTGGGGGATATAACTCCACTGGTCACGCACATCACCAAGGGCAGTGGCACCCGAATGCTAACATCAGCAGCAACTGAAACTGTTTACACTGCCTGCCACTACCACGTCCAGCATTCTGGAACTTTTCCTTTTTTAATTTACTCTTGAGAATCATGATAATGGTGTCTCATTTTATCTTTCATAGCTCTTAGCAGGGTGCTAAACAAATGACAAACACCACTGAATGTAGTTGGTTTTGATTAAGTGACGTTTTGAGTTCGTGTGTAACTGACAGAAAGGGGGCCTCCCATCACAGCTGCAAAAATACACACATCAAATCCTACACAGTTGAAACGGTCTGATAAAGATCAGTCACAGAGCTCCAAGTGCACAGTGGATTCTGAAATTGCAGCAACAGCCTTGATGTCCCACCTTATCCAAATAGTATTAGACTTGTCAGTATTTTACAGCAATATTTTGATCTCAGGTGAGAGTCTTCTTACTGTTCTGAGGGCTCTGATAATGTGTAAACATTTTCAAATGTTCTCTCCCCCCTTCGTTTTGGAGGTAGTGTATATTAATTTGAGAAATTTTGTAAAATACAAAAATGTATACAAAATAAAATAATTATGCATAATTCAACTACCCAAATGCCATCTAATTTAAACTTTGGGACATTTCCTTCTGGATTGGAAACACAGTATTTTCATTTTTATTTCCTATATAGCTAAAATATGTATATTGGACCAGGGCCCAGCACACTACAATAGCCTGTGGGCCAAATCTGGCTGGCCATCTGCTTTTGTAAAAAAAGTTTTATAAATCTACAAGACTTATAAGTAAAGTTTTATTGGAACACAGCATCCATTTCTTCATGTGTTGCCTGTGCCTGTTTTCATGCTAAAATGGCAGAGTAGTTGTAACAAAAACTGGATATCCCACAAAGCTTAAAATGTTTACTAAATGGTCCTATCAGGAAAAGTTGGTGACCCCTTGTGGGGACAGAGTCCTAGAGAGCAGTTTCCAGGCTCTTGGGTAGTAGACGGCCATCAGCTGTGACTAGTTGGCTATCAGCTGTAACTAGTTAGCCATTAGCCACTAGCATAACTGCTATGGCTAAGTTAGCAAGTGCGGATTGCAGCTAGCAAGTGAGGTTGGTTGGTTGGTTGGTTGGCAGAGAAGCGGATGGCAGATTGCCGATCGTGTGGCTCCTGCTTCCTGTGTCTCCAACCCAGCTGCCAGCAAGAATATAGTGGTATGAACCCCATCCATGGCTCTGTTGGTGTTTTTTTTGCCTCATCATATCCTGCGTTCTTATGCGTGGAGCAGGACCAGAGACCCCGCATGACACCTCGCTTGACACCCCTGAACTAACATGATAACACATATTTGTCAATTGCTTAATTCTGTACTTATTATACAGACCCTGTTTTTTCACTCAGCATTGTATTGCAAACATCTCTGAATTTTACTCAATAATTGGTGCATATCATCTTGTGTAGTATCTTGATGGGTGTAGGAAAAGAGGAAACATGGATGTTAACATTTAAATGGTACTGAGTAAGCACTTTGCAGACATTTGTATTATAATCGACAATGATACTAGGTAAAAATTGTCTCATTGTTACATTTGGGAAAACTGAGATTCATGGTGGTTAAATAATTTGTGTACATTTGCATTGTTTTATGTTGAGGAGTTTTGTTTTTTTTAGGTTACTATTTCAATAAAACAATGGGAAACATGACCGCAGTGCACATGGGCTTCTCTTCTCTGTAAATTAATTTCTATAAGTTACATCTCCCTGAGTAAAGTTGCAATGTCAAATTTCTAATTCATACTGCCAAATTATTTTTCAGAGATACACATAAACTAATTTTATTATTGATCTAGTGTTTTCTTTTGAGAATTACCTTCGTAAAATTCACCTAGTTAGTTTGTAACACACACACACACACACACACACACACACACACACACACACAAAATGCCTAAATTATTAATCTGAATCTGAGCAGAACCTGGGAATCAGCGTTTAACCCAATTTCGTTGATGATGATACATTAGTGTTGGTGGAACCCTGTTTTTGTCTGACATTTGAATAGACTGGTATTTAGAAATTCAAACCATTAATCTGTCAGTGCGATAAAAAAGAAAGAGTTTGCACTTAAAATTAAGTGCAGCTTAACAAAACTGTGGCTGTTTCCCATTGGTGTCCATAAAACCATTTTCCTCTGCTACAACTTATTGAAATAAGCCCCAAACTAGCCTCCTACCTTGGTGAAACAGTTATAGTCATACCTCAAAAAAGCTCAGTAAAATAAGTAGTAATTAAACACTGTTCAATCACAATGACTTCAGCAAATACTCCTTTTTTCATTCTGGAAAAAACAAAAAACAAACAATTTTCTACTCTTTTTATCTTGATTTACATGTAAAATTGGATACATTTGTTATCAGTAGAAAGGGGGAACTGACGGGTTCATAATTGCAGGTTTTTAGGTCCCAGCCCTACTGTGGTGGTGCTGAACCGACTGCGTTGGAGAGGTCCAGGAAAGCCATGGCTCAGAGGAACAGTGTGGAGTCAGGATAATGTTCTTGGCTCACTGTTGGAGACGACACTCTAAAATTAACTGAGGCTATTTGTGCGAGTGCCCTTAGCTCAATACTTGGCATAGGCTGCCCTTCCACAACAGGTTTGAAAGTGAGGTGGGTGGAAAGAACATGGGCTTTGGTCTGATTCTCCCTGCTAACTTGGTGCATTACGTATCCTCTCTGAATTGAAGCTATTTCAATCTGTTTTGTGTGGAAGCTGTAGTAGGTGCGGTAACGCGCAGTTCCTCCAACACAGCAAGGTACCAGAACATGGAGATGATTCTTTTGAACGGGAGTGACATGCAAGTGGAGAATTCAGCATTGGTCAGTGGAAGTCCCACTCACTTCTTGTGGTGGACATGATTATTTTCAAGATCTCGAGCAGTTACACACTCTTCTACCTGGTTCCCCGATACAGTTTTGCCATTGAACCAGAGTGAAACTGCTTCTCTCTCCCAGTGTCACAGGCCCACAGAAAGGGAGTACTTTACCTGGGACATTTCCCCCAGCCTGGCTCACATGAAGTCCACCTCTCTTCCATCCTGGTATCTCCTCCAGATGTCTTGTTCAGATCTTTCTGTTATCTCCCACTGCTGACCCAAGCTGTATTTTATTAGTAGTAATTAGAACTGTAATCACCCCCTGGGATCACAAAAGTCATCAATAAAACCAGGATTAGAACGCTAGTGTTTGAGGCAGTGAACATAAGTATTGCCTTTATTTGGAGTCTCTTTTTTGACACTGTAATTTTCCCTACATGTTCACCCATCTCTTATGCATGCACTTCTTCATCCCTCAAAAGCTGCTTCTTGTTAATACCTGGGATTCTCTACCTGAGGGCTATTTCCTGGCTAGCAAAGCACACGCCATCTCTGGGGAGATAATACTGGCAAAAGCAGACATCAATCAATAATGGAAAGGGACTACGTGGCAAAGTGCCCTAGAATCCTTGACTTTACATCAGATCACGCTGAGGCATGGTTATGTTGTCTCTGAGAGTCCCCCAGCCGAACTGAGATCTGGTTTTCCACAGTGTCCCCTGCTTAATAACATATCCACTGTTAGTTTCCTTCTCTTCCCTGCCTTACTTCCTGACTCTCTTAACTGGGTTTCCTGGGATCACATCCAGCTGTAAACATCTGCCCTTGAATCATTGTCTCAGGGTCTGATTTAGGAGAGAACCCAAACCAAGACAGATGCTGCTAGTGAGTTGGATGGGAGACCCGCACTCTCTTGGAAGGCCCACTACCCCTCCGTTCCAGTCAGCCTTGGTTCCCTTGTCTTTATTCTCTCTTGAGGCCACGGTTCGCAGGCAGTGGACTGGCACCTAATTGATGTTTATTGAATTGATACCAATGACATCAACAGAAATAATCATAGTCGTAGATGTCATTTATTGAGAAATTTTCCCCAAGCCGGATAATGTGCTCAGTACTTTTACCTATTAATTTACTAATCATCCCATAAGCTTTGAATAAAACCCTCTTGTCATTCATGTTTGGGAGAATATGAAAAATGTGGTTTAGTTGAGGTAAGCAATGGAACCACATGGGTCTGGCTTCACCCACACTCTTAACTGCTACACTCTATCAACATTTCAACCTACTGACCCTGTTTCTGTTTCCCCGAGAATAAGACTGTGTCTTATACCGTATTTCCCCGAAAATAAGACCGGGTTTTATATTAATTTTTGCTCCAAAAGATGCATTAGAGCGTATTTTCAGGGGGATGTCTTATTTTTTCATGTACAACAATCTACATTTATTCAAATACAGTCATGTCATCTTCTTCTGGAACATCGTCATAACGTACTAAATGCGTCTGTCTGGCTGACGATCTTAACTGGGGCAGATTTTCGGGGTAGGCCTTATTTTCGGGGAAACACAGTAGCACAACTCAGTAATTGGTAATTGTTGACTGAGAAGAAGAGATATGGCAGGGACAAGTGCCTCAGATGGATTTTCCTCTCCCGTCAGTCATGGAGTGTTTGGGTGTCTTTACAGCCAACAGATTAAAATATAGTTTGGGGGCACTTTCTACTGCATTTGCAACTGATCATCTTGTACTCTGAGTGTCCCAAGAGATAAAATGAAGAAGGCTCATCTTTATCCCTCCCCGCCGCCCACTTTAGAAGGTTTTGTGATAAACACCGTGTGGGCAGACTCAAAGAAACATCTCCCTGTACAGAACTCAGGAGGAGTAACCTAGACAGTTGGGGTCTAGTTCTTACGTCACTATGAAACAGCTGTTTGATCTTGAGTAAATTTTATCTTTTAGAGGTTTTCTGTCATTGCAAATTGAGTGGACTAAAGGAATTAATCCAGTTTTTTTTTTCCAATTACTGTTGGCATACAATATTATTGGTTTCAGGTGTACAACATAGTGATTAGACATCTATATAACTTATGAGTAATCACCCCAATAAGTCTAGTACCCACCCGACACCATGCATAGTTATTACAATATTATTGACTATATTCCCTCAGCTGTACTTTACATCCCTGTGACTATTTTGTAACTACCAATTTGTACTTCTTAATCCCTTCACTTTTTTCACCCTATCTCCCAACACACCTTCCATCTGGCAACTATGAGTTTGTTCTTTGTATCTATGAGTCTATTTCTGTTTTGTTTGTTCATTTATTTTATTCTTTAGATTCCACATATAAGTGAAATAATGTGGTATTTGTCTTTCTCTGCCTGACTTATTTCTCTCAGCATAATATCCTCTAGATCCATTCATGTTGTAAATGGCAAGATTTCATTCTTTTTCATGGCTGAGTAATAGTCCATTGTATGTATGTACCGCATCTTCTTTATCCATTTGTCTATCGATGAATCCCTAGGTTGTTTCCATATCTTTGTTATTGTAAATAATGCTGCAATGAACATAGCGGTCCAGTTTTTGTTTGTTTGATTGTTTATTGTGACTCTCTGAATCCATAAGCATTCCTCACCACGAGTCATGAGGAGTCAGAATTATTTCTTCCATGCCTTTTTCCAAGGCTGCTGGAGACAAATGTGTGATTTTTCTTCCTTCTGGACCTTGCTATATCCATTGACATGGTTTTATATAATTGTTTATCTCCATCTTTCTGGAACATTACTGTTTAAAATGCAATGTTCCAACTATGGCCAATGGTCTGTGATTCCCTGATCACCTCATTCCCTTTTATGTATTTTTTGTTAAAGCATTTTAAACCAATCTGACCTTTCTTGTTATTTGTATGAGCCTCTTTTCCTAACTGTGCATAAAGTCAAAGATTGGGTCTAATTCATCTCCCTCTGTTTAGTGCTTATCTATGATAGATTCTAGTATTAGGGGTAAGAGCTTCTCCTTCTAAAGGTTCTGACTGCCAATATGGCAGGGGTATTAAGATGACAATTTCAGTAGACCTGGGATTGAATGCAGGCTGTAATACCTATAAATTGTTTGCCCTATATAATCTCTCTGAGTCTGAACTCCCTCATTGCCAAAATGGGGATAATAATTGCTATTGAGAAGATGACCAAAAGGATTACGTTAGATACTATATAGCTTGTGCGTAGCACCATGGCTGGTACATAATAACTTCCCAATAAATAGCATATATGATTATTGGTATTGTTACTACTACCACTACTACTACTGATATAACTACTGCTACAAACTACTGAATACATTGCTAAAGAGCGTATCTCAACCTACAATTGCTACCTCAGTACGTTAGAGGATGGTCCATCTCAGAACCAAGGGCTATATGCCCTTAGAAATGATGACAATGTACATTTCAGATTAGCTAAGATTGATGGGCGGGGAAGAAGAAATCATATTTTTACAAACATAAAGATATGAAGTTAGTTAACTCCTGTTCCCAAAGAGCCCTGGTGTTATCTTCTTTGGTTCAGGAAATGCAATTAGCTTGCCAAGGCAAATGTCATTATGGTTGTTCATTTTGATGTAGATTGAGAAAGGGGGACAGGGGAAAGAAAGTGAGAGAGAGCACAGGATAACTGTCCTGTAGCCTGTGCGATGCAGAATGCAGATGAACATATGTGACAGCTGCAGTGCCATGCATCTTGCTTCATATCAAATAGAGCAGGATCATTGCACGCATTTGGTACACACACACACACATACACACACACACACACATGCAATACATATTTAACACAAGAGAAAAAAGAACTCTCCAGAGCTTCAGAGACATGGACAGCTTCATCTAAGAACTCAGGGATAAAATGGAAATTTCCATTTTTGGTGAGTGACTTGTTTTTTCAGCCTCACAAAGTCCATTTTTCTCCCTGACTGATCCCATTTTCAGATAGAATCATCACATGTCCAAGTGCAATTACTTAAATTGAATGCATGTGACTCACAGCCATGTTTACATAGTATTCTTTCAACTCCAGAGACCAAGTTGGTGATTTTGTCATCATCACAGGGACTCAGTCAGCCTACATCAAACATCCAGGATTCTTTTGTTCTCATTAAGAAAGAAAATTACTGACCACCTTTGCCACTGACACATATGAGTAGGGAAAATGTGCAGAAGCTACAGATAGTTGGGGAAAATGGCTCATAGGCTTTCAAAACTCTTTTTCTGAGTCTTACCAACCAGCACTATTTCCTTTTCTTTCTTTCTTTCTTTTTTTTTTATCTTGCAGTTATTCTGCCCACACATGTCAGAGTAATTTCCCCAAAGCACAGTTTAGGTCTAGCACTACCCCGGGCAAAAGTCATCTCTAGCATTTTGACTCTCAAGAACTGATATGTAGAGAAGATAGCAAGTACTTGGACTGAATCCTGTAGGATTGGTAGGATATCTGTAGGGTGGAGACTTGGTGGCAGGTGAAAGGAAAGAGCATGAGCAAACAGATGAGGCAGAAGTTTGGGGAATAGCAAATAATTCTATATTATTGAAGCATAAAGTCCCTCTAGACAAGCTAATGCTGCAATGTTAACGATTAACCTTGGGAGGTCCTTGAATTAGATCAGATGATAGGTAGATAGGTAGATAGATAGATAGATGATAGATAGATAGATAGCTAATAGAACCAAATTTAAAGGGGGAGGGGGAAGTAGAGAAGGAGGACAGAGTGAGGAAGGAAGAGAGAGAGAAACGAGGGAAAGCTGTAATAAAAGAATAGTAAGAAATTTGAAAAAGAGGACTGTACACAAATAAATCCAAGGTCATAAAGAACATCTCAAATTACATGGACACTCACTGCTTTGTATTTTAATCTCTTCTACAAGTGAGGCAGGAATTTATGGTTATTGGAAACTTTGGTCCATAAGGGAAAGTACAAAATTATCTGAATTATTTCTTGTCATGTTTTCTAGCCTTCCTTTATAACTGCTACAAAGGTTAAAACTAAAAAAAAGAGTGGGGAAAAATTTTGAACACAGTGCAAGAAATTATCTGTTGTACGTGAATTTCAATCAAGTATTAAGGTGCTTGCCCGATTCTGTCTAACAACTTTCCAGGGTCACTCTGACCTCCCCCTGCTGTCTTAAATTCTGTCTGTAATTGCCCATCAGCCCCTACAGGTTCTAATTCCCACCTAATGCTCCCTTTCATTCAGCTTTTATCTCTTCCATCTCTCCCCAGCTTGCTCACCTTAGTGGCAACTACACTGTTTTTGGAGTTGCTTGCACAAAGCAAATTGAAACTTACACAGAATCCTTCACTCCTTAGTCTCTTCACTGAAGATTGATTTTCTTGAACTGGACAAGACTCACTCTTTCTCTTCATTTAGTTATCTCACATGACCTTTCCTAAGGAGGTCTTCCCTAACTGCCCTGGCAAAATTAGCCCCCAGTCACTCTCTACTACACGTCACTATCAATTATCTCTACTATTTTACCGAAGCATCAAAACACGGAAGAAGGGCGAAGATGGAAGACCTACCACTGATATCAAGACTTACCATAAGAGTACAGTCATCAGGACAACATGGCATTGTTGACAGAATAGATACATAGATCAGTGAAACAGAATACTTTGCCTGTAAATAGACCCACACAAATACGAAGTCTGACAATTTTGTTCGCAAATTCATTGTAGAAAAAGTGCTCCATATCTCATTGCTGAATATCACTACGGTCAGCTTCAAAGTACTCCCCTTGGGAAGCTATGTGCTGATGCCAGTGCCTAGTCCACCCTTCAAAGCAATTTTGGAACTCTTTTTCTGGAATGGCCATCAGAGCTGTCATATTACCTTTGATGTCTGAATGTCATCAAATTGTCTTCCTTTCAATATTTCCTTTATCTTCGAGTAAAGAAAGAAGTCATTGGGGGTCAGATCAGATGAGTAGGGAGGGTGTTCCAACACAATTATTTGTTTACTGGCTAAAAACTCCCTCACAGACAGTGCCCTGTGAGCTGGTGCACTGTCGTAATCCAAGAGCCATGAATTGTTGGTGAAAAGTTCAGGTCGTCTAACTCTTTCACGCAGCCTTTTCAGCACTTCCAAATAGTAAATTTGTGTAACTGTTTGTCCAGTTGGTACAAATTCATAACGAATAATCCCTCTGATACTAAAAAAAGTTAGCAACAGCGTTGCAACAAGTTCATGGACTTAATTGTCAGGCCTTGTATAATCAATTGTAGATACTCTGTTCCTAAGGAGGGGGAGCGTAGCACCTCACTCCTGAAGTATGAGCTGAGCACATGACCTCCTCTAAAGAGTATGGAAAACAAACAAACAAAGAAACAAAAAAATGGTAACTTTGCTGTGGATAAACCTGACAAACAATACCTCAGCCAGGTGATCAAGACCAATATCAACAATAAGTCCTGGTTATGTTACGTACACTTGATATGTAATGAACATAGCACTTTACTTCTCAAACCCCATAACCTCACTCTAATTATAAGGAAGACACCAGATAAATCTCATTTGAGGGACATTCTACAAAATACTTGAGCATCAGTTTTCAAAACTTTTATGGTCATCAAAGTAAGGAAAGTCTGAGAGATGGACCTTGTCAAGAGAAGCTTTGGGAGACAAGACTACTAAAATTTAATATGATATTCCTATTGGGATCCTGGAATAGAAAGTGGACCAGTAAAACTAAGGAAATCTGAAGAAAGCACGGGCTTTCGTTAATAAGACTATATCAGTACTACTTCATTAATTGTGAAAGATGGACCACTCTAATGTAAGATATTAAGAATGGGGAAAACTGTTTGTAGTATATATAAGAACTCTATTATTTTTGCAACAATTCTATAAATCTAAAAGTGTTCTAGAATACAATTTTATTTTCTCAAAAAGCAAACTCTGATGCATCTTCCTTTTGAGAATTCATATGAACTTAAGAATATTAACAGCTTATGAAGGTCTTTTAAAAACAAACCAACAAACACAGATAGACAGCTGAAAGCATTGCTATCACCTAAGGTATTAAAGTTTTCTCACTCTTGCAGTCCTTCCTTCCAAGATGTGTTTCCCCTAAAAGTTTTCATGGATGCTCACTCTTCACTGCGTCCATGTCTTTCATCCAGGTTGCTTCGTGTTTCTAGAATGGTCTTCCCCATTAACAGTGAAAAGTGAAATCCTACCAATATCTTACGGCCCATCAACTTGTACCTAATGCTCCCATCCAGTCTTCCCAAGTAGGAATAAAGCTCCTGGATTCACAATAACTGTAGGTGTTTTTCACAGTATCCTTCACAGGGCATGACTTTTTACCTCCGTTTTGTCCAGGTACTGTCTGCCTCTGAAAAGTGTAATCTTGATTGTAGGACGCAAGCCTGAATCATCTTTGTACTCCTTTACAGACCCTGGCACAAAGCAAAAGGCTGCTCACATGGCGGGTATTCAATAGGTGACATGCTCAGTTTCTAAAGGAAAAAGACACGGTTTGATTCTATTAGATTACACAGACGTTTTCAATTGTGTCTTAATTTCTAACCATACAGGATAGATGGACCCTGTGAGATTAATTTTACACAAGCAAGGCAAATTGATGTCAGAGGAGAAAAAAAAAAGGAACATGGGCTTCCTTCTGATTTTGACACATGTATTTTCTTGGACCTCTGGGCATGAAAGGCTCGTCTGCAAGCTTTGATGCATCACTTCATCACTAATGAAGATCTTCTTCAAACTCTTCTTGTTCACACATCCAGCTTCCCTTGAAAGATCTGAACAAATGTCAATTGCTTCCTGTTCCACTTCATCACTCAAAATGCCTGACAGCATCCAATTTTAATGAATGCCACCAGAGCACCCGTCCCGGTAACCAGCTCTTTCCCAGTCTTGGCTTGTGGCCCATACTAACACCGCTTTGATGATGTGGATACAACAGTCTGTCGAACAGATGTAATCACAAGCTACTCTCCATTTAACAGTCAATCAATTTAGCTGACATGATGTCCTTTTGGCTAGGTGTTTATGCACTTATAACTGTTCTCAACTGCCTATAAGATTCTCAATCAGATTGATCTGTTTCTCCAAGTTTGTGCGGTTCCTTGTTTCACCATCCAAGGTTTGTTTGTTTGTTTCTTTATTTTTTTTTAAAAAGCCTCATTACTTATCTAAATCAAATTAAGTTTAATTCAGAGCTTGCAGTCCCCTGAGTGACAAGAAATTGAAGCTCAGTCAGGTTGGAGGAGTCCCTTTTTCTGGGACTACAAAAAATTGTTGAGTCTTATGTAGCAATTAAAGGAGATGGGGCATGGGGTGGATGGGTTTACAGATAAGTTAGTTATGATTGTCTCTTAAATGCTTCTTTTCTGAACTCAGGAGTTAGCTCAAAGATGGATTAGTTTCCCCTGCTTCTTGTCAAATGGGTATCTTTTGAGGTTATTCTCACTGTGACTCAGGAGCAGCTGCACAGTTTGTGGGTCTCAGTGCAAAACTAAAATTCAGGGCCTCGTGTTCAAATGTATTAAGACTTTTAAGATGGCGACAGCAGAGCTTTAACTCTCGTGCAGGCCCTTTTCAGTGTGGAGCTCTGTGAGGCTGCAAAGCTGGCGTGTCCAGGAAGCCCACCCTGCTAGTTCTGTCCGAGCCCTGAATCATCCCTCCTCACCTTCTCAGAGTTCTGTGGGACTGGCTCTCTAAGAGAATAGGTCCTTGTTAATTACAGGACCCACAAAATCCAACTATTCTTTTCTAGGCCTAGAGATTGTCCCTTCATGATGGACAATCCCCTCTTGCCCCCATCCCACCCATCAAAGCGCAATCTGCCCTTCCCCAGAACAAAGCAGCTCTTTGTCTTCTTGAACTGTAAGTTGTGAACACAAAGCCTCTTCAGCCTTGCTCTGGATGGAGCTTAGGGAGGTTGCAGTTCTCAAGGATACATGGCTGTGGGAAGTGGCTTCCAGTAGCAAAGGCTTCACCTGGCAGCTCGTTAGAAACACAGCCCCAGCCAGGCCCCAGCCAGGCCCACTGAAGCAGAATCGGCATTTTTACAAGATCATCTCTAGCTCTCAGGGCATTGCTGATTCTTGGAATAGAAAGCAGGGAGGGGAAAAGATAACTAGTTTCATGTTTTCATTCTTCTTCACTAAGAAAAAGAAACCAAATGAACGAGTCTATAATATTAGTAGCTAATAAATTAATGAACGATAGAATTGAGCCCCTGGTATCCAGCAGGGAGTTACAAACTCACATGCTTCAAAGGTCAGGAAGTTGTAATGAGGGAAGTTGCTGTGGGTGAGAAGGTGGGGAATGCCGGTGCTGGGGCAGCCTGGGGAAAACATTGTCCTGTAGTCGGGGAAACATTCTCTCACACACTTGCTGCAATGAAGCTGCGTGGGCCTGGTGCTGTGGCTCCTCAGATGCTCAGCAGAAGCAAGAATTTGAACTTGAATTGAAATTTTCAGCAACTAGAGCAAAACTTGGAACACACTTTAATGACCAAATAGAGCACATTTTTAAGACACACATAGATGGCAGTGTTATTCCTCATATAGAACTTTGTAATAGATGGTTTGGGGCAGGCATTTGGAAGGCAGCCTATTATAATAAGGTGAAGTCTCTACCTACCACTCGTTTCATCTTAAACAAATTGTGCAACATCCTTTTCCTGTGATTTTCTCATTCATGGAAACTAACCCAAACTCTGGTTGTCAGAATCAATGAGAAGAAATGGTTTGTGTATGCAAAGAGCTGTGGGATTCCCAGCTAAGCATCAGTAAGTAGATTGTTACACAATTGCCTGTAATTACTCCCCACCCGTGTTCCACACTCCACTTTGTTCCAAAGTGTGATTTTGCCCCTCATCCCATTAAGCAGTGAAAACAATTTCTCTACCCCTTGAATCTGCTTGGCGCTGTATTTTGCTTTGTCTAGTAGAAGGTGGTGGAGGTGACATGTCAGTTCTGAGCTTAACTTCTTTCTCTCTTGAACCCCCTTGCTTCATGAGAAGAAGCAGGAGAGCCTGCTGAAGGAGACCACATGGAGCGGATGCAATCTATTTCAGCTATGGCCATCCTACATCATCCAGCCCTCTGTCAACCCAGCAGCGATCAAGCATGAGCTCAGCCTGAATAGCCCAAAGAGGTGTGTAAGTTTTTTCCTATTAATCTTGTTTAAGTTTTGCTGAGCTTCTCAAATCTGTGGGTTGCCAGTTTTCAGCATGTTAGGAAACATCTTGACCATTTAGTCTTTATTGCGTCTCTCTGTCCTCTTCACCTGGGACTATGTTTACATTTATGTTACACCCTTTGCTGCCGACACATTTCCTGTGCTTTTTTGCCTTTCTCATCATTTCTGTGTGTCTGTGGTTCAGTTCTGATATTTTCTCTAGTCTGTCTTTGAGTTCACTAATTCTGTCCTCCTCTGCTAAATGTCTCTTTCCACCCACCCATCAGTTCTCAGTTATAGGTATTATATTCTTTTCAATTGTACAATATCCATTTGATTCCTTTCTGTAGATTCCAAATCTCAATCGGAAGATTCTTCATCTTCGCAGCCATTTAAAAAAAAATCTATTTTCTCTAAATTATGTACGATGGCCATTTAAAGCTTCTCCATTGACCCTTCTAACTTATTTATCTTCTCATTTTCTTCTGTTACCCAATTAACATTTTGTTGTTGTTGTTTTCTCCTTGCATGTCTTTTAAGTTTTTAAATTTAAGTTGGGAATTATGAATTTTTTAAAAAGTAGAGAATGCTGATGATGTTACCTTTTTTCTCACAGAGAGAAAAATAATGAAATATATTCATTTTAGAATGAATAACTACTAAGATGGAAACAAGAACATCTGGATTGTTATATTCCTGACACTCTCACTGTGAGCTTTCAAAATTCACCCTGAGGGGCCTCTACTAACATTAAATTCTCTCTACTGTCTTGTGAGGTGCAAGAGTTTATAATTCAGTGATTTCCTACTGCTATAGTGATGTACACAATCTTACAGAAATTAGAAGAATAAACAATGTTTCAGCTTAATAATACCTTTCTGATATGAGGAAACTCGAGCCCCAAACATTTGTGAACTTGTTTGGAGTTGTAGAAGTTACTCAGTGCTATCGAATCAGATTTGCTAGAGGACATTTGGGTGTGTCAAGAAAAGAAGTCAGGCCCCTGAAGAAACATATGTATCTAACGAAAATCCTAGATATGGTTAATTCAATTGTTCAGTTAGCCTATACTGTTAGTATTCAATGAATGTCTGGTAAATTTATAGTAGCAATAAAAATACAGATGAAATGTTATTTGACTTCAACAGAACACAAAAGTACCAACAATACCCAAATGCTCCGAAAGTTCTGAGAAATCCAATCTAATTCAATAATCCACAGCCTGAGATCTGAGGGGACACACACACACACACACACACACACACACACACACACAGAGTCACATTCACTCACATAGGTACTTCTTTCTTTAACATAGCTTTAGGTCTGCTTTCTCTTCCAAGAAAGTTTTATGTCTAAATAGGCGGCCAGTGGCCTCACAACTTTGTGAAGCAACATTTCTCCTATGACAGGCAAAAAATAAAATGCTAGCAGTGCTCACGGATGAACTATCAAACCTCCAAAATGTATCCTTTTATACCCTCTAATGCTTGTAAGAAGAAATATGGAATATTTTTCAGTTACAAGATTCACCAAACTCAGAGGTAAAGCAACAAAACTAAAACAACAAAACACATTTTCCTATGTGTCTTAATGTTTACTTTCTAATGTCAAGCTTTCAGGAAAATCTAGATAATACATCTTACAATCCAGTATTTAGTCATCTATTTTTTTGTGAAGTCACTGTTTTTACATTTATTTCACATCGGGTATTTCAGATCTAGTTAAACCTTCTTATGTAACTATACTCATTTCATTTCTCACCCTCTCTTCCCCAGAATTAACTACTAGCCTGAATGTCATATTTATTATTCACATGTGCATTTTATTGCTCATTTTAAATTATACTTTATCCGTTTTCATAAACCATACACATTTATTTTGAATGTTTTCAAAGGTATCATACTTTAAATATTTCTCCACTATTTATATGTTTATTACAAATTTATGTTTGTGCGATTTTTCCATGCTGGCATTTGAAGTTTTAGTTCATTCTTTATTACTGTTGTATGATATTTCATTGTATGAATGTATTCATTTATCTGTTCTCTTACTTGTAGGCATTTAGGTTGATTCCAGTTTTCCTCTCTTCAAAACACTCCCATGAATCATTCTTGTAAGTGCGTGCTTGTTTACCTGTGCAAGGGGCACCCTAGGGCGTTTTCCTAACAAGTAGAATTGTTGGATGCTGAATAGGCTTATTTTCTACCTTACTAGATAATATTACTTGCTTTTCTAAAGTGATTACACCAATTCACACACCTCTAATTGTAGATAAGAGCTCCTGTTGCTTCACATTCTGATCCAGTACTTATTGTTGCCTGGTTTGTTATTTTTGCTTATGTGATTGAGAGTAAAACGATATCTAGAATTTTAAATTTGTCGTTTCCCTGACCACTAGTAATATTGAGCCTTTATTTAAATATGCTTATTGACCTTCAAATTTATGCTTCTGTGAATTGATTGTTCAATTCTCTCCTCTATATTTCTATTGGATTGGGTGTCTTTTTTGTTGATTTATAAGTGTTCTTTACATATTTTGAATATAAATAATATCTTCTAGTCAATAGCTTCTCTTTTCACCTTGCCATGGTGACATTTCATTAGAGGAGTTTTAAATTCTGTGGTAATCAAAATTTATTAATAATTTTTTATTGCGATTTTTCTGTCTTCTCTTTAAAAAATCAATACGTAACCTGAGGACATGAAGATGTGCTTCTAACATTTTATGGCTTTGCATTTCATATTTAGAATTTTTTTCTTTCTTTTACACTTTATTGAAGTATAATCGACAAAATTGTAAGATATTAAAGAGTCTAACATGATAACATCATAT
Organism: Rhinolophus ferrumequinum; assembly: GCF_004115265.2. Lineage (NCBI taxonomy): Eukaryota > Metazoa > Chordata > Mammalia > Chiroptera > Rhinolophidae > Rhinolophus > Rhinolophus ferrumequinum. The sequence continues at coordinate 15,911,734 of NC_046300.1, forward strand.
ATGCATACATTGTAAAAGGATTCCCCTCATCAAGGTAATTAACACATCCATCACCTCACTTATTTATGATTTTTTTATCCACTTCAATGTTATTTCTGTGTGCCTCCTAGAATAAAACATCTAATTTTATTTTTTCATCACATTTCAACTATTGGGTAAAGTATTATATATTTTTTTATCATTAATCCCATCAGAATAATAACATTTTTATGAATCTTTTCACTTACTTTTGTTTATTCTAAGTGGCAGGAAGGACCCACTAACCACCAAAGGCTTGTGTTTCTTTCTCCATATTGTAGACGTCTTGCTGCTAAGTGGCCCTCTTCACCGTGAACTCGTTCCTAGACTCTCCGTTCAATGAAGTGTATCCATGTGATTGATCCTCACCAATGTGAGCAGAGGGATGTGTGTGTCACTTTTCACCCTTCCTAGTCAGTGGCTGAATGCAGAGGACTTTAGGACCAAATAGAAGGACAAATCCTCAAGATGCAAAGATTCTGGGTCCCTGTGTGTGGCAGCTATGGGAATAGGCCTCACAGATCTCTGACTGTGGGGCGTGAGATTAACTGAAGACCCCGGCCACTGTGCTCTGAAAGCCATCACCATCTTCACAACAAGGCCACTGTTACACGTGCTGCCAGAAGACAGGCTGAGCTCAGCCGAGATGCTAAGGTGGCCTCATTCCTGAGACATTTGAGTCTCCTCTGATGGCAACTTGAGGACTTCCCATTGATCTTGATGAAACTTTCTTGAATTGCACTGAATTTTAAGACTTTTCCTACCCAGACTTTTTCTTCTTTCCCTTGTCTCTCTGCAGGGGTCAGACTTGCATGATGATCAGATGACTCTGCTGCTTTCCTCCAGCTCCCGCCACATTTTTCCTTACCTAATTTTCTTCCGAAGTCTTGGCATCTGCTTCTCAGAGGACCTTCACTAGCAGAAGTGGTACCAAGAGTGGAATAAGACAATGGGCAGTAAGATGGGACTCAGGGATTGGCAAAGAAGACGCCATCCTGAGTCACCTGGCACATAATTTCGTTGCTCAATATTCTATTGGTGGTGATGGGGAAAAGCATCCCTGTGGAGGAACGTGCCCCTGTAGGTATGATGATTCGAGCACATGAAAGATATGAGGAGAACAATGCCCGCAAATCTAGTGGAGTGGTGGTTAGCGATTGCTAAATGGTGTCCACATACTGTAGAAGGCTAATGGAGAATAGAAGACTCTCCATTAACAAACAGTTCTCAAGTCTTAAGGGTGAGAGGCAGAGGGCCTCTTGGGAGCTTACAAAGAGGCTTCTAACTTCTGCAGTGACACAGCTGAGCAGCAGACAGCAAACATGAGCTCTAAATTCCAGAGCTTTTTCTACGTACTACTGGGAAGGTCTGTGATGCTAAAGTCAGGGCCCTGGTTGAAAAAATTAGAGATCCTGAGCCATGGATGGGGACATCCTTGTAGATGTCCCAGGGGAAGTTCTGCAGGTCCCTCTCGAACTTCGGAGTTCACAGAGGTGGCACTTTCCCAGCATTGGGCTGGGAAAGACACTGTGAAAGCCCTTCCCCCTCCAGCAGATGCCGTCTCTTCCTCTCCTGGCTGGTGGGCTGATAAGGAGTACGAATCCCTGCACAAGCTGACTGGGCAATTGCTGGGCCTGATCAGGGAAGAAAGAGATTAATACAGGAAGGAACGGCGATAATTAGAGAACAGGTACCTCAGAGGAATTTTTAAGGTTAGATTTTAAGGATGCTTGATCATGGGAGCTAGAATATAACACTTTCTCAGGACACGGGATTTAACATTTGGGCAAGAACCCTGGGGGATGTGGCAAACTCTATTAGAGGGCTCAAGCTTTCATGACAGATGATGGAGGGAGGCATAACAAGGTTGAGGGGAGTTGGTGTACTGAGAGGGATACAGTTTAAAAGGTCAGAAGACCCATCGGAAGTTTATCTTTCATAGGAGAGTCCTGAGGACATATGATTCATTAAGAGTATCAGAGGTGTACTGATGAGAAGGATACCAGCATCACTGACACGGTCAGTGGTAGGAGACGGGGTCACAGAGCTGGGCATATGAATATTCACAGGAATGAGGTCACACCCAAGTGACAGTGTTGGGTGGTTTTGCTTAGCCACCATAAGCTAGGGGCTACAGGTACTGCAATGAGAGGTAAATTTGGAGAGACATGCCAAAATGTTTGACCTGCTGAGAGTTGTGTAAATGATTAATAGATGTACAGATGATTAATGATATCTGTTGGAGCAAAATAGACAGGCAAAGAATATCTATCACCAAAAAAGCAAGAGTAAAGGAGCCCAAGCCGAAGGTGGTGTCTCCAATAAAAAGGTAGTTTAGGAACATTATTGTTTTTTTTATAAACTCTACATAGGGGGACTAGATTTTTGCAAATCCCTCCAAATTCTATCTGTCTTTGAGATTCTGTGCCTTCTAAAAGAGGACAAACCCCTTTTTACACTCAGAGAATTACCCTAAACACTCTCATAGTCCTGAAAACCTAGATGGAATTGTTTCTTAATAGCATGGCATAGACAGATCCTACATAGGTCTTCACTGTTTCAGAAATGTTAGCGATCTCAAAGGTCCTCTAGTCCAAATCTCACTGATCAGTAGAGCCATTGGTAGATCTTTCTAAACGAATGAAGTCCTGAAATCCTAACCCCTACCACCCTTGTTGGATATTGAGTCTCCCAAATGTCCCAGTGGATCAGAGGAACATGGCACCACAATGGAAAATGCCGTGATTGACACTGGGACAGAGCTTGCTGCTGTGACAGATGTCTACACAGTGCTTCCTATCTGAAATCTCACTTTATCCTTAATGCTATCAAGTGAAGAAGTCATTGTCTCTGTTTTGCAGATAAATAAGACTCAAAGACTGACTAACTTGTCCAACGGGAGAAGATGGAGCCCACAGTCATGAAGAGAAAGTTTCAATGCAATTACATGAAAAGTAATGACAGTAACATGGAGCGGTTACTCTACTTTTATTAGGGGATGGAGAAGCTACAGGAAAAGTATCCAGAAGAAGAAATGTTTGAGGAAAGAAAGGCTTGTCCATTGTTACCCCCGTACTATCTTCAAGGACTTGAAATTTGATCTTCTTTATCCAAAGTCTGATTGTGTTTTATGAAACACAACCAAGCACTGCAGGACTGATGATGGACTGCAGCAGACAGGATGGCTTGAGCTTTGGCTACAGTTGGAGACCTGCAGGCACTAGGTATGTTATGTGTTGAATCGTGTCCCCCAAAAAAAGACATGTTGAAGTCCTACGTTTCAGTACCTGTGAATGTGGCCTTATTTGGAAATAGGGTCTTTGTAGATGTGATCGAGTTAAATTGAAGTCATTGGAGTGAATCCTAACCCACTGTGGTTGGGGTCCTTATAAGAACAGGAACGAAGACACAGAGACACATATAATGGGCGGCCGTGTGAAGACAGGCAGAGATGCAAGTTATGTCACCACAAGTCAAAGGATACCTGGGGCTACCAGAATCAGAAAGAAGTGAGAAAAGATTCTCCCAAGAAGCTTCGGAGGCCACATAATCTTACCAACACCTTGGTTTTCAATTGCTCGCCTCCAACATTGTGCAAGAATGTTTTTGTTGTTTTAAGTCACCCAGTTTGCGGTATTTTGTTGTAGCAACCGTTGGAAAGTAATACACGATTGGAGGACAGGAAAAAAAAAAAGAACTGTATGCTCTGAATACCTGGAGGCATTTCTGGGTCCTCGGCCTTTATGATGTCATCATTTCATATGACGTTGAGCCCACACACTCAGGCAGCAGGAACTACAGTGTGTGTCCGTCCCTATAGATAGTATGGTGCTTGCACACGTGTTGTTAGTAAGGCTGGATGTGAACACTGTATTTTCAGATTGTCTCAAGGTGGACACAGCCAATACAAACAAGGACTAGGCATGGTGGAGGTGTAGTGAAAACTAATGGAAATGGAGTGAGGTGTGACGTGGCCCTTTTCCTGAGTGAGTTAGGGGACAGCAAGATCAGAAAAGGAGATTGTAGTGATGGATTCCTCCAGGAGGGAACTCCTAGATAGCATACGAGAAGAGGTAAGATAGCCACTAAAATACATAGGTTTCCAGAAAGAAACCTTAATAGCGAGAATCTCAGGGAATTTTGCAGGCCTGTGTGGCAGCCAGATTCATTTAGAATCATATATAATCGTGCACTGAAAAACCGACAACCTCTTTAAGTGAACACTGTTCAGCCAATACGGCATTTCACATTTCTATTTGCAGATATGGAATCTGAAACCGTGAGAGGTTAAGGGACTTGCACAAATCCGTGTGTGTGAGAGTGTGTGTGTGTGTGTGTGTGTGTGTGTGTGTGTGTGTGTATGGCAGCAGGTGAGGTGGGGGTGGGAGGTTTGCTGGGATTCAAACTCAAGACTTCTGACCTCAAGTAAGCATGCTTTTGATATCCCGCACTGCAGGTGCAGCAATGTGTTGGTGCGAAGGAATAATCAGATCATGTATCCTCGTGCCCGGTGATGCCAACTGATCAACAGCCATCAGTTTGAACAAATCAATCGGTTAGATGCTTGAAGATTTGAATAAGATTAAATAGATATATAGACAGATATATTGATAGATACTTACACACATAGATAATAGACATAGATAATAGATCTAGATACGTGTGCGTGTCTAAAAATATTCTAGGACACAGGGTAGATTTTTAATAACTGGAGTCCCCTATGTTCTCCTTACCTCTTTTCCCAATATTCCTTTTACAGCTTTACACTTTTGCATGAAGAAGAAGAGAATAGACACACCGAAGTCCTGGGGTACAATGCAGACTGTTCCTGGCTGTAAGGTAAGCTCCCTGAGCCTTGTAACTCTCCAGTGAGGATGACACGCAGGCACAGGAAAGCAATAAATCATAAAATGATCTTCCGGCAGAATCAGCTGCAATTGTTTTTATCTACTCTCTTTTAAACAACTCTTTTAATGGCATCTCACTGTTTCTCCCTTAGGAAATTATTTCATTGTATAATTGCCCTTGCTTCGAGTGAAATTTTCTTAATGTCCTATTTAAATTGCTGCTTTTTTCAGTCTCACGCCATTGCTCTCTATTACATCGCTATTAAGCACCTTAAGTAACTCCTCTCTCTTTTGAAAAGGATGAAATTGGCTTGTGCCACGTTTCATTTGAAAACGTGGCCTCATTCCTGCAGATCCAAAATTTAAATCACTTGAAAAAGATAGGTCATCGTCCTGTTTCTTAAAACAAACAAACAAAAAGCCTGATGATTTTTCTGTGTCTGTGTTTTCTCAGTCGCTTAGAAACAATTCATGGGACTGATACAGATGACCCAGACTGTGCTATGTATGTGGTGTTTCTTCCAGTGTCCCTGTAATGGAAAGGTAAGCACACTCATATTTCTTCAAGGAAAAGTGAATCTTGTATTAGTTGAGATATTTTACACGAAAGGAGAGAACATAATTGCACAGACAGAGGTACCTACTGACTTATGTGCTCAAGAACCCAGGAAAATCAGCAGAAAACTACACACACACACACACACACACACACAAACTGTTAAGAAATTGGGGATCTTATTGGGGAGCATTACGGCAATGCGAACATTGATTGTTTCAAAGGTATTAACACTGTAAAAACTTCTGGGGTACAGAGGAAGCAATATGGCCCTAAGCTGACCCCACCTTTAGTCAGAAGTATTTTCTTGGGCCATTCGTATGGGGCCACTGGATCTTTTAGTAAGAAACTCGAAGCCGCCCTCTGTTGAATTCCAGGACCTCTATATCTCCATGCCTCACCTTCTCCCTCTCCGCCCCTGAATGTCCTCCCTTCCCCTGTATCCACTGGACACTGAAGGAGTGCGGCCGTGAGTGCTCAGAAAGCGACTCTCCTCCAAAGGGATGCTATCCAGCTGAGTGGGTCTGGGTCTGTGTATCATCATGGGTTTGTTTCTTGACAGGCCATCAAATCCTGTGTCAGTGTTCACCCCTACTTAGATTTATGTCTCCTCCTGTTTGTACAGTATCTGACCTCTTCCCTCTCCTTCTATGCCAGCACTGAGAGTAAAATGGAATAAAGCAGTAAAATAAAACCAATCAAATATAAAACACAAACATCAGAGCACTCCCTGAGCTTCTGCAGTCAGGGAGCTGGTTAATATTGTCTTAGCAAAAGCAGCCCCATGCCCAGAAGAATCAGATTTCTGTGAGGACATCAATCAGGAAATGATTGTCCTCTACAGAGGTGTATCAGACGCTTTTCACCCCCACTGTGTGGATAGTGCTGAGAGCAGCAGAGAACTCAGCTCAAAGAGTGAGAAGCTCTTGCCACTGATGACACGTAATAGTGGCAAATCTTTTCGTAGAGAAGATTGCAGGCTGCAAAACGCTGCAGAAAGCAGGTGATAAAGATTTGAACTTGAAACAAACACTAAAGCTGAGAACTGTAGGAGAATAATCTCAGATCTCTAAGAGAACAACTTTCTTAGTAAGGAGGGTTTGGGGCAAAATAACTTGGGAAGAAGTAGAGATTTCTGGTCTTGTGTACAAGACATGGTATCCATTGGATACAGAACACAGTTGTTGTTTTTTTCTGTGCCATAATGGATAAGTGTTCACACCATTGTTTTTAAAAAGGGAGCATAGGAAGTTGATATCAGATTTCACTGCGTATTGTGTATCCATACTGAATATATTATGATAGGAACTTGGCAGCCCCTCCCAGGCTGTCTCCAGTTTCGGCAGTCTTCATTTGTTTTACGCTGACAGGTTATAGTAACCATGCCTTGTGATGCAGCTTAACACAGGGCATTAACATGCAGAAGTTTTGAAAAATAAGATGTAGTCATATACCGCCACAGCTTTGCAGTGTGTGCGATAGAATTGCTGTGTTAAGAGTTAAGAGCTAGTACTCATTTCTGACTTATCTCAACAATGCTAATGGTAGCTGTAGCTCAGTGCCAAACCGTAACTATTACTGTGCTCGTCTCTGGTTTCTGAATGAAGAGTCTTTTCAAGTCTAATCCATCCTACTTTTTGAGACCCATGCTTCTTTATCAACCCTAGCTGAGATCATATTACCTACCTTTCATTCAAAAATCTTGAGAAGCCTCTGTTCACCTCTTTCAGGGTCATGCCAGTCAGGCTCACTGTGGATTTCCAAGTACTCATCCTGTCCCTTTCCCCTATCTAGTTGCCTTCTACCCCAATCAGCCTGAATGATAATGTTCATGTTTTCTGTGTTTCTTTCCATTTCTTTCAAGCATTTCTCTTGGCTGGGATTGTACCTCACCCACCCTCACGTCTGTATGCCCAAATTCCATCTATCCAATATAGCTCAGGTCAAAAGTTTCATAAAACCACAGCAAGAAGCCCTCTGCTCTTTCTCTAAAATCCTATCTTTACATGCCATGTATTTTTTACATGAGACCTATGGCCACTTTCCTATATTTTTAGTTATTTATATACTGGTATAATTAATTCTGAAAACTCATCAACTTCCTAAAAGCAAGGGCTCCATAGGCAGTGGCACAAAGTCTTGAAATTAGGAAGCATGGAATAAATGAATGCATAACTCACTCGTGTTCTCGTTTATACTCACATAGAATGTAAAGGCTCATTAGAGATACCTACCGTGTTTCCCTGAAAATAAGGTCTACCCAGAAAATAAGCCCCAGTTAAGATCGTCAGCCAGACGGACACATTTACTACATTATGACGATGTTCCAAAAGAAGATGACATGACTGTATTTGAATAAATGTAGATTGTTGTACATGAAAAAATAAGATATCCCCCTGAAAATATGCTCTAATGCGTCTTTTGGAGCAAAAATTAATATAAGACCCGGTCTTATTTTTGGGGAAATACGGTATAAGACCCAGTCTTATTTTCTGGAAACTGTGTGTGTGTGTGTATATATATATATATATATATATATATATATATATATATATATATGTATGACAATTACTATAATTTTAGATATAAACATCAAATCCTTCAACAAAAAGAATTTAAGAAAAAAAGGTCCAGAAATATTGGCAGTGTGGCATTACCTTCCAGACTCACACATTCATGGAGGAAACAGTGCATACCAGTGCAGTCACCGAAAGATGTCATAGTTGGAAGTAGGGTGGCGATAGGACATTTTGATATATAATATATAAAATGGTTTCTATAGAAATAACATAACTACATTTGTACTCTTGTTTTAGGACTCTCTGATATAATTTTTAAAACATATATGTTCCTCATAATTTTAGTCTTTTGATATAGTCTGTGATAAAAGGATATTGTGTTCAAGTACATTTGAGGAACTATGCCTATTATATCTTCCTGTTGGAAATTCATAACATAAAGTGATAGGTTAAAGGTTTCCAGAAATTAGATACCTTTCAAAAAAACATTGCCTAACCTTCGTTAACCATGTCTCCCAATTATAATTGTCCTTGGTCTTTTTCATAACAACTCTCAGTATCCCAAGAAAGCAGTCTTCCATGGAAATAATTGAGAAACTGCTATTCTAAGATATTTCGATGCAAAATCCAAACAATTTGTTTTAACTCTGCCCTTAGGGTGAGGTATTTACAATACTTTCTTTCTGGTCTGTCAATGACCAAAGTTGCCTTTGATGATAAGTGCCAGGGCAAAGGTAAGGGGTGGGCCTGCACCTCTGTCCACAGTATGTACCTGTGTATACAGAATACAGGTAACAGGAGGATGAAAGCATCCCATAACACTCTAACTGCTGGCAAAAGTGGAAGCAATGTCTAAATATGCATTTATTAGGCCTCAAAAGCCATATCTATGGCAGCATCTTCTTCCCCAGCTGTATTTGTTTTGTCCTTCAAATCTCTCTCATAAAGCTGCTCTGCCTTGTATGTACCCCACTTATTTTGTTATGATGATTTATAACTTTATTCTAAATCACTATCTCTCTACACAACGATGTCAAATGTTCTAATGTAAAAGACAGCATGACATAAGATTTGGAATTGCATAATGATGGATATCAATATTTAGTGAAAGTAGAGAAGAAGGCCCAGCCTGAAATAGTATGCAAAAAGATTTATGCAACAAAAGTCAAATCTCTAAATATGAAAGAGTGTGACACATTTGGAGAAAAGTGGCAAAAGAGAAAGAAGGCCCTTCTTTACCCCTAGCATGTTCCAAACTATGGTAAAGAAGGCTCAGCAATTCTAGGGATCATTAAAGAAAAGATCAAAATTTCCCAGAATTCTATGAGAAGAAGATAAACATTCAGATTCATATTTAGATCCTTGAATTTGGGATCACTGCCAAGATCAGAGGGCTAAATTGATCAGAGGGCTAAATAGAGAATATATTTCAAAAATGAAACTATATTGTCCGGCCCCCTCCTTCCATTAGGGGAAGGTGTTAATTAGGCAAACATCGGCACTTCTCAGGGAAGTTATTGGTTTAATAGCTACTCAGTCTATTGGTTTAATGGCTCAATAAAAAAATGCAACATCCTATTTTCATAATATTTTCCATGGTTAGGGCTTATTTACAATGAAGAAATCAGTCGACGGAGGTTTGGGAAAATGGGACAAATTTCACCAGGAATGAAGCTAATGAGAGTATGTGTAAAAGTTCCCTTTTAAAGAAAAAAAATTATAGTATAAAATTAAGAAATGGTAATCTTTTTGACAGAGTTTTTAAACAGTTGCTTAACTCTATCTCCAGCTAAGCAACATGAAAATGGAAAAAATCAAACACAGAAAATGCGGTAATATGAAAAACAATGGGAATTATCCCAATATACTTTCCATATCCCTCTCATTGGTAACAGTGGATTTTAGGCAGAAAGTATAAAATATAAAACTACTACATAGGTATTGTACTGTGATAGTAAAGTGAAAGTTCTCGGGTTTTATTCCCCCATTAAATATTTCTCAGAAGGCCAAAGCTGACACTCAGAGTTCTGTTCTTATTTTTCAAAGATTGTCATAAATCAATCTTAAATGCAGAATCTATAGGGGATTAAACGTTTTAGGATTAGACAGAAGTAAGCCTCTTCTAAAATTTTTGCCAATGCTCTGAATCTTTGAGACTAAGCTGTTGCTATATTTTACCTTCTTTTAAGTTACTAGGACATCTAACATTAGCATCTTTGAGTTAGTGACTCATTGCCAAGACTAGTGGCCCTTTACGTTGTATGACACAATACAATCTATGGAATTCGACCATGCCTCTTCTGATTTCCCTTTAAACAAAGAAATCTTGTTTTCCAGGTAGATAGTGGAACTTGAATGAATGTGGAACAGGGCTTGATAGAGGATGGCTGTTACATAGACACTCAAGTTTTCCTAATTGGGGATCTATAGCTACATGTATTCAATAACCCTAAAACTAAAACCAAGGTATACATTTCAAAAATGTGCAGTCAATCAATGGGTGAAATAGATGCCATCTGACTTCCAGGACCCCTGTAGTATTAGAATAAGAAACTACAGTTGGTTAAGTGTTTGCCTACCATGTCTTCCAATGTTATTCCAGTTCATGCACAAATACCTGGAACATCTTTTCCATGCATTATTCATGCAGTAGTGCTCCCAGGGGGATAACAGTGACACATAAGCAAACACATATTGGAAGAGAGAGTGAACCAAACTGGGTAAAAACATGACCTTCCTCCATAAGGTCAAATAGTTTTATTTTGATTAAACACTACAATACAGCATATATCCATTAAAAAAGAAAACTCTATAGTGTATATAAATTATTCCTTCCATTCATCAATTCTTTTCTTTTCCATTACAGCTTTGGTACAATATGAGTTCGATATATAGTATTTAAATACTTTGAACATCACAAACTCAACACAAAGTACAAAACTAATAATCCAAATTAGGGATATTGTAGTCTACACAGTGGTATTCAGTGGTAGGAGAAAATCTTACCTTGATGAATTCATGTCACTAGCTAAGCTATAAAGGCATACCTAGCAGACATGACAGAAATATGCACCATTAACCAGCTAATGTGTATATTAGTCTTTGTTTTTGTTTTTGTTTTTGTTTTTTACAGAATACCAGCAGCAATCATTTGAGTGTTGAGTGAATACTTAAGTCCTCAGCCAGTTTTCCCACCTTGCTCCTCTTTCCTCAAAGGCCATGAGTAATAGCTGAAGAAATGTACCACAGCCAGAGCCTCAGAACTTGACCTGCCACCCGGTGTTGCTTATACTCGCACAGTTTGTCCTGCAGCTAGCCGACATCACGGGGACAGTGCTGGAGGGACAGTGTGGGCCAATCAGCCTAAGGTTGTTCTGAGGGGTCGGCGGTGTGACATTACAGTACACAGGCATTCCAGTGGCTGGGAGTGACCCTTGACCTGCCTGGTTAGGTAGCATGATTGGCTGTTGGTATGACTGCTGGGGCAGTCCTTGAGAACCCTGGGTCATTGGCACCTGTAGGGAGACACAAAAGAGAACACTTCATGCAGAGGTACTGTGGTTTCATGAAAAATAGTCAACATTTGAGTTACACCTAATAGTTCACCAATCCCAGATCTACCTTTGATTAGCTGTTTCACATTGGGCAAATCTCGTAATCTCTCTGATTCCCTAGATCATTTGCATAATGATACCTACTTCCAAGTGCCACCGAGAGGATTGCGGGGATGAGGTACAATGCTTGGTACACACCTGACATGCAGTAAATGCTCAGAAGGTGTTCTGAGCTTCCTGCCTCTCTCTTGTCTCCCTGCATGGGCTACAGTCCGGATCTCCCACTCTGGATTTCCCCGTTTGGGAAGCCATGCTTCCATTTTGGTTCTATGCAAATGAAGTGGCCCGGAACCATCTATAGCAAGATGGACTTTTGTCCCAGGCACCTAACTCCCTTTCAACCTACAGCTTTAGAGAATATCTACCATGGGGCTGAAGCTAGAAATTGATGCAACGAGTAAGGACTGTCAGGGTAGGAGGGCTGAGGACAGGGTCTTTAGGGCCAGAAGTACCTGGTGCAGCTAAATGTAATGAATAAAGCATTTCACTAACCTTTCACTTCCACTTCCAGTGTATGTCAGGATATCGATCACAGAGGTGTGGAACACTTTTTAAATATCTAACATATGTTTAGTCCGGAAAATGCAGTTGTTAGGCCCCATAAATGCCCTTTTAATAAATCTGGGATGCCATTTTGAAATCTCTTATAACTTAAAAGTGTGGTAAAATGAAGTTTCTTGTTTTGGGGGTGGGGGGGGGTCGGGGGTGTACAAAAATGAATGGCACTTTGGCATGAGGGCTTTCTCCTAATAAGGAAAATTTCAATAGAATGCCTGAAGGTCTTCCTGAATAGACGTTTAAACTAAAGAATTTTCCTCCATAAATAGAAAGTTTATATGAAACCACACTTAGCGGGGAATGCAAAAGCCACAGCAGTTATAGAAGCATATGTTTACCACTTTTTTCTTGTGTATTATCATCTCAATTCTAAGGCAACTATCAATAGTGGCTCTGCCTAGCACCTACCACCCAGCCAACCACCCGACACGGGGATGGACCCACAGCCTCTGCTTGGGCAAGTAATACTTTATAAGCCACAATTTCCATGCCACTGATGTGTACCTGATAAGAAGACATGGTTGGGTAGGAGACCATTACACTTTGCACCGGAGTTCCTGTTGGGTTGCTCATCACGCTCTGACTTTGAGGCGGCTGCTGCATTCCCATGAGGCCTTGGAACCCCTGCTGACCAGACATAACTGGCTGGTAACCTGTGAAGAAAAGAAACACCGTTTAAACTGGTTGTACCAGGAGACACACAGGTGATATTTGGTGAGGCGAGAGCACTTGTTGACAAGGCAACCTTCAGACATCCCGATCTCCACATCAATGCTTTTTTTTTTTTTTTTGCTTCTCAGTATGGACAAGAGTCCAAAAAATTGACTCATAGTTCCGTTCCATCCTTATGCAGAATGGTTCTATAAGCATGTTGTCAAAATGGTAAATTCTTCATGACACAAACACAGGAACCTCGACTGACATCAGTTGACAGCTATACATTATAACTTTCATAGATGTCTTTTGCTTTTGTTTTGATGCTACTCGGAGAATTCACAGATTATCAAGTTTTCTTCTAATTAAACTGACTCATTTTCTTACTCTCCACCCTTTTGTACAACCTCATTTCACCCAGAGACCCCACAAATAGCCTATTAACTTTACATGCATTCTATTTTCCATGTCCTCGTGAACAAGATGATTCAGTACCTTAATTCAATGTCTGCTGCCTTAAACAGAAGGCAATGGTTAAGTGAAAAGTATGGCATGCTTTTATTCTGCTTCACCACTAGCTCCAAGGGAATGTTCTGGTAAAACACTCCAATAAGTGACCATGTACATATAACAGATGCTACAGAATGCAACATTTACATTTATGTATTATGTGTCCTTCTGGGTGGGCAATTTGGTTGGGTTTCTTTTCTTTCTTTTTTAGTGGACCAGAATTTATTTGTTCTAATTATTTTCATCTCCACCACAACAAGTGATTTTTCTTTAATTTAAAAAAACAATTTTACAGTCGATATTCAATATTATTTTATATTAGTTTCAAGTGTAGAACATAGTGGTTAGACATTTATATAATTTATGAAGTGATGCCCCCAATAAGCTTAGTAACCACCTGGCACCACACATAGTTACTACAGCTGTACTTTACATCCCTATGACTATTTTGTAACTACCAATTTGTACTTTTTAATCCCTTCACATTTCTCACCCAGCCCCCCAACCCATCTTCCATCTGGTAACTATCAGTTAGTTCTCTGTATCTATGAGTCTGTTTCTGTTTTGTTTGTTTATTTTGTTCTTTAGATTCCACATATAAGTGAAATCATATGGTATTTGTCTTTCTCTGTCTGACTTATTTCGCTTAGCATAATACCCTCTAGGTCCATCCATGTAGTCACAAATGGTAAGATTTCATTCTTTTTATGGCCGAGTAATAGTCCATTGTGTAATATATGTACCACCTCTTCTTTATCAAATCATCTATCGATGGGTACTTAGGTGGCTCCCATATTTGGCTATTGTAAATAATGCTGTAATGAACATAGGGGTGCATATATCTTTTTGAATTCGTGTTTTGGATTTCTTTGGATAAACACCTACAAGTGGAATTGCAGGGTCATAAGGTAGATCTATTTTTAATTTTTTGAGGAATTTTCATACTGTTTTTCCATAGTAGCTGCACCAATTTGCAATCCCACCAAACAGTGCACAAGAGAAGGTTTCCCCTATCTCCTCATTTTTGCCAACACTTGTTGTTTGTTGATTTATTCTGACAGATGTGAAGTGATATCTCATTGTGGTTTTACTTTGCATATCTCTGATGATTAGTGACTTTGAGCATCTTTTCCTATGTCTATTGGCCATCTGTATGTCTTCCTTGGAGAAATGTCTATTCTTAAAGGAAGGTTGTAAACTATTCTTATAAATGTTGGGAAGAAAGTGATGATTTAGGTGAAAATGATATGGTAGCAGAGAAATGAAACAAATTCACTTTATGCTGTAAAATAAGATTCTTTCAGAGGTTGTATTATTAACCTGAGAATGCAACTGCTATCTTAATACAATTCTCTGAGAGAAAATCTTTAAAATCCTAGATTTTTCTTAACACAAACACTAAGCTTTACAATCAGATTTTTACAAACTGAAACACAGTGTAAAAATAATTCCTAATGAATATGCACTGTTAATAAATAATCATACTTTGCGAGTTTTAACTTTATGTTGAAGAAGGTAAAGAAGGATAAAATTATATTACAGTTTTTTATGGAGGACAATATTTATATCTTTGGCCATACAAAAGAGTATCCTCACTCATCTTAGAAATATTGTGGACTATTTACTGAGTGGTATGAAATGTGAGAAACATTGCAAACACGACTTGCAAAGAGTCACTGAGTTAAGAGATCAGCTCGGTTCATCAAACGAGATGAAACAAGGTGTAGTCATTCTGGAACATCTGAGAGAGCAAGGTGGGGGAAACACCTTGTTGGGAGGCCTGACGTGCCCATGATCGGTAGGTCGGGTGAGTGTGTAATTTACAAGTCACCCTTTGAAGCATATCAAACAATACTGAAGGAGAGAAAAAGAGTGAGGAGGTGGTGTGACCCCTTCCCAAGGGGGATGCAGAGCCTGTGAGCGCGTGATTCATCTTCGCGGAGAGCACAGATGCAGTGGCTGTGGTGTCTCCCTCCCCAGGCCTCCTCTTCCTGATGATTTGTGAACTTTAATATTCGGTGCTGCATAGCAATGGGCTACCAGCTCTGTGCTGGGCTTCCCACAGTAAACACACTTAAGGCAAATAAAGATTTATGTGGAGAGCGAGTAATGCTCTACAATTTCAAAATGAAACTCAAGTGTAAAGGAAGCCCAATTTATATTCATGAACCCCATTCATTACTCAATTTGCTCTCCAGGCAAGACATTTACACCTGGAATGGTTTAATTGGAGGTACCCATTTCTGTAAATTATGTTGCAGGAGGTAAGTAGGTAGCAGAATGGTCCTTAGACAGGAAGCTGTTTGGAATATGAATCTGAGCTCTGGTCCAGGAATAGACAAATAGAAATGTGATAGCAGTGACCTAAGAATGAACTAACAGTGTCTGCCTGGGACACGACACACCAGAAGGCAGAGATGCCAGTGCTGGTGGCAACCTGCTTATCTTGTCTATTCAAATGAGAAATGTGTTCCGGTTTGTGAATTCTTAGCTGTGAAATGATCAGTTTTTCATATCTATTGAGGATTAGCAAGATAGAATACAGCTTAGAAAACCAAAACAGCAACAGTATCTGCCCTGTAGGCATGCTATGGAGATCATAAAGACATTAGCTATTTTTATTTCTTTCTCAGTCAAGATTCATTCAATTTTCAAGTCACACGCGCCATTTATTTTCTGAAGGTAAAAAGGTTAGGAGTGGACAAATGCCTCCCAGAAAATAAAAGAATGCACTCTGCTAAGATTGAGGACTTATAAGACTTAAAATGCCTGGATCTTACAAATTTGAAAATTTAATAGTGTTTCTACTAAAATACAACAGTTACTGAATAGTATTTGCAGTTTGAGGATAATTCATTAATATTCTGTCAAGGAAACATTTCTCGTGATGTAGCCCAATTATGAAAAATCAGAATGTAAACTGATTAAGGATTATAAATTGGCGTGACTGCGACTGACATCATTTTAACTCTTATTCACATACTTTGTTACAAAACCAACACTTTGGAAATGAATGAATGACATAATGGTAACCTGTACTCTAAGGTTTTTGTTTCCCTGCTGTTGGCTATGGAGGTTGAAGATGGGGAAGGGTGTAGTTAAGAGGCAAAATCTACATAGCAAATTAGTCTACCTCCTACCCCAACTACCGAAGCAGTGTAATTTTCATTTTGTATTTATTAAAGGAAATATTCTTAATATGGTAAAATGTCTTTTCAAATGATTAACGTTAATAATCTGCTAAATATAAAAATCACTTATCTTGGACAAATCAAAATACAAATATTTCTCCAAGTTCCTAAGGAATCAGCTAGCTGTTTGATTATGAATCCAAACTCTGCTCTTTGTACGTCATTTGGAGATGGAATTATAGTTAGCTCAGGTCTGGTGTGGCTGGTGAAGAATATGAAGAAGAAAAATGCTTATCCAGTACTAGTCTCTCTCTCGCTGCTGAAGTTTCATACTTCATGCATTGCACCGCTTTCTGGTATCTGCTGGGTTCTGTTTCTTGGTTTCCTCTCAATCAATTCCTCTACACTTTCATCTCCTTTGAAACATTTCCGTTATAAACTAGCTAACTAGCCTTATTTATTGATCACTTAACTCTAATTCAAACAGTGAATTAAGTACTTTTACCTTATTGCCACACAATCCTGGGAGGCAGGATTGTTACTAAACTCCTTTTACAAAAAAGACCAGTGTGACTTAGAGAGCTGTAGGAACTTGTCAAGGTCATACAGGAGGGAAAGCTAGAATTCAAGTTGTGGTTTCTTGACTTTGACACCCTTGCCAAACTTACTAAGTGGTAGCACTATTTGTTATACATTCTTCCAACTTTCATACACTAACATAATCCCTTAGTGTGGCAGATACTCAATAGCCATTTATTGCATTCATTGTTTTTTCAATAGTTAAAACAATTGAATAATGAAGACAAGAGTTATGATCCACACTTTGTTGAGCAAGATCTTGCTGGTATCCAAGAAAGAAAGAAAATCAAAGGCAAAGCATAACTGCCCTGTCAAAATCAACTCACAGCACTCAATAATTGTTTCAAAGTTCGTTACTCAGATAATGGGGCACCAGACAGACAGTTGGGTTGGAGTGCAGTGGGGGTTAGTCAAATAGACTCTAGTCTTTTCGTTTACTTCATTAGTTTCTAATCAGCTGATACTATAGTTTTCAATTACTACGACTGTTTCAAATAATGGCTCTTCTCAATCTTTGAAGACTGTAATTCCTCTGAATCGTTTTTTCAAACTGATGTTAAAATATAAGGTTAATTTATTTCCACATTAAATGTAAGATCGATTTGGTCATTTGATTGTTCCAGGCAACTGGCTGCCCCTAGGAAAGTCACTTGACATTTGGAAACAAAAATAGTGTTAATAGTTTTGAAAGATAAAAATAAGAGAGAAAAGATACACAGGGACTCTGCAGAACAAACTAGGATGGCGGATGGAGAAATGAAGACACCCCCAGGCCACTCAGGCTGTACTATTGGAGTTTATAGACTGCTATCATTATGCTTTCTAATTCTGCGAACCCTATGGATTTGTTCCCCAGGTTGACTTTGTTCCTAGAGCACTGGCTCTAACACAGGAGGTCCTTTCTAGCTTCATCTACCTATAGCACTTTGGTGGCCTTGGGTGGGGACAGCATGATTTGATGATATTTCCCTGGTTTCCTGAAAGCAGAACCACCACCTTATGCTTCAAAGAGGTGGATTTGGGGTAGTGGACGCCCCTTGCCTGCTACCCCACCCACATGTAAAATAGAAGACGGCCCCAACAGTTCTCTTTACATTGACGCCTACCAGAACCAGGGGTCATTGGACACTAAGGCAGGCATCTCACTTCACTAGCCTTTACAGAGCTTTCCTACTCTAATACAAGTCCCAGGTGATAAATCCCAGGTGTGACGATGTGGGCCAAGTGGGGTCAACTTTGCAAAGCAAAGTGTGAATCTTTTGAAGCATTTTGTCTCCTTGCTAATCTCCCAATTTACAGGACTTCAAACTCTAAGGAGGACTTTTAAAACGAGAAAGCAATGTAGCTGAGTTAGAAGCCATTCTTAATCTTCAAACATGTTCAAAGATTAAGATATAGGATACAAATACCTAACCGGCAAATCATAATCAGATACTGTTCTGTTCTTAGACATGAAATAAAACAGCATGAAATTGTCCTCAGAATTCTAAAAGGAGAATACAAGAAATTGCTGTTTTTCTTTTTCTTAACACTCGTTAGGACTTCTTTCATCTTTGTGCCCATGTCTGCCTTCATTTTATTTACGGTAGTCTCTGCATCTATCTTCTTTCTTTTCCCCACCATTTATTATTCGGAGTGGTTTTAATTCCTTAGGAACAGATGCATAATGACCTGCAAGGAGTCTGCTTGGGGATGGAGGTAATGCAGTGTGTGTCCCAGCGATGACCAATCCATCCCAATGCATGTGAGGAGAGCTGTGACAGGCCCTAAGTGGAACCATGCTTCCTGAAGCCGTAGTTTTCCTTCGTACTTGCTCTTTTGCTCATTAGCTTTCATACTGCACAGAGTGTAATTCTTAAAAGCCTCTTTACTGTCCCCTGAGAACATCCACGCATGGGTCATTTTCTAATGGCAATACACATCAGATGAACCATCCTATTACTGCAAGCTCGGGGGCCTCTTCACTGCAATTATACCGTCCTGATCCATGTTATCGCAACTACAAAGCTGGTTTTCTTTCTCTCTCTTTTTTATTTTTTTTAAATCAGGGCAAACATGAGAGACATTGTTAAATGACTTGAGGAATGGATCATGCACGGAATTTCAATGAATACCTCTGAGGGAAGCTGGCATTGAATTCCATTTTAAATGGAAGAGGCTGTCATATTATTGAAGCAATTCTCTGAACTTCCCTGGCCCATAGAGCTGTGCTGACAGCCAGAGAACTTCAACAACTCAGAGGGAGAAGAGCTGCAGGAAAGGCTCACAAATGTTTTCCTCTCTTAATGAGGCTGTGTGGCTTAGAAGAAAATGTGGCATTCTTGCACCTCTACCAGTGTTAATTATGGACATACTGTAAACCAGGCTGGGTGGCAGCGAACTGCTGCTGAGGCAACATAAGGAGCTTTTTCCCCAGACGAAGCTTAGGGCAAAGTCAGGACGGAGATGGCGCTGATAACATTCCCCCTGGTGGATTGCTTTTGATCTGCTGGATAGAACCGGATAATCATGATGTCAAAAGTCATGGGGTCAACACCATTGTGATCCAAAAGTGTCACTGTCACATAGCTACAGGGTGCAACCTGGCTTGGCTAACTATTTTGAAAATAAGTGCTACGGTCACAGATTCAATCTGCACAAATCTACCTATCACTACAACAGGAAAAACTACTTCATAGGCAACTAATAGTGAAACAACATGTCCTCTTTATACAATAAATCACTGCACATTATTTTTCCCAAGTAGTAAAAGATAACTATCTTCTTCAATTTCAGACTGGCAGCGTTCTTACCCAAACATTATTCCAGTGGTAGATTTAACAATAATACAGTTCTCGTGGTAAAGAGTGCATTGGAAGGCAATGGCAATAATCCGGGGCAGAGACTAAGACGTGAAGTAAGGCAGGGGTGGTAGGGATGGACCGAAGGGGCACATCACATCAGATAGATACGTAGCATGTGAACTGTCGGAAACTGGCATCTAGGATTTTTAGAGGTATCATATGTTTGATGGACAGGGGTTTGGATGAATTGACTGTACCATAATCATGAATACAGCTGTCTGCTGGTAAACTGGCTCTTTGATAAAGAAAATCTCTGATATATAGTGCTTATTTCCCTGGTGTAAATATTTCCACTGTAGCCAATTTCAAGCTACACATGGCCTAACAATCAGCTGGCAAAATTCCTAACTTTTGTTTTTTCCTTCCTTTCTTCCTTCCTTCCTTCCTCCCTCCCTCCTTCCCTCCCTCCCTACCTCCCTCCCTTCCTTCCTTAACATTGTTCTTGTAAACCTGAATGAGAGAGCTCTGGCATACCACTGACCAGAATTCAATGTCCAACAATCAAATTTTCAGTTCCTTAAATTTTGTTCTTTTTATTCTCTTTTTCTTCAAGCCTTATTTACTCTTTGCTTTTTGACATTTGGTGTAAAAATGACTATAAGATCCATGCCGAGAGCGTATGCAATTGGTGGAGATAGGCATAGAAATGTATAATACGCTGGCATGACAATAGGATAGGAACATATCTCAGACTCATGGATCACTGAGGAGGGAGATTTACGTCTGGTGTGAGTGGGGAAATGGGACGCGTGTGAGAGAGGTTTTCCAGGAGATTGTTTGAATGTAGTATTAGAAGAGGAGCAGGTGTTTGCTGATGGAGTGGCGTGAAGTGGGAATAATCAGGATAAAGGGGGTATAAACATAGGACCAGCATGTGAATAGCCCAGAGATCTGAAAAAATCTGTTTAGAGTCTTTAGAGGTGACAGTGGGTGAGAAATGGGGAAAGGCAGGACAGAAAGATAGAAAGGAGTCAGGCTCAAAACCTAGGGCCTTTTCCTTTCTTAATGAGGCTGTGTGGCTTCGAAGAAAATGGAATTGTATTGGAATTTGATGTTGAAAGACTTAGGGTACCCTGTAAGGTTTATAAGCAGAACAATACCATGATGCATAACCATTGCATAAAGTTTCCGCAGGAGTCAATCTGGGATTGCGTAAGTGGAGGTAGAGAGATTCCTAGGGCTTGGGGAGGGGACATAGCAATAATTCAGGGCAGAGACATGAACTAAGGCAAGGGTCGTAGGAATGGAGAGAAAGGGCACATAAGACAGATACTTAGGATGTGAACTGTCAGAAACTGGCATCTGTGAATGGCAGAGAGGGTGCAACAGAAAGAAAAAACCCAAGAATAAATGCCAAGTTCTGGATTGGTAAGAGAGTGGATGGCAGTGCCTTAGCCGTACATACAAGAGGGACACTGAATGGAGATGATCAGTGACCACAAGGGCAAAAGAATTCTGGGGCTCAGGCAAACAGCCTGAAGTCATCAGGACATCCCTGCTCATAGAGCCAATATACTTATGAGTGGGTACAGACGGACAAGACAATCCAGATGGAGCCCCGAAGCACAATATTACTCAAATACTGCCCTAAAAAAAAAAAAAAAAAAAAAAAGAAACCTGAATAGGAGAAATGAGAAGGAGAAACAATGAGTAGAGCTGCAGAACTGCCAAGGAAGAGAAGAAAGTAGTCCCTAGGTTCAAAAATATACTGGTGATCGCGACAAAAGCAAAGACAGTCATGGGTAAAGTTACCAGATAAGAAGGAAAAGGAAGGAAAGGGATTCCCTCGAGAGGCCTGGCAGTGAGACCGAATGTTGGGCAGAGAGCTAGAGGGAAACATAGGGTTGACTAGATTTTATTATTTTGGTTTTGTTGCTGTTTTAACATGGGATAAATGTGAAATAAAGGTTTTTATATTGTAGAAAGGAAAATAAAGAGGAAAAGATTAAAAATACGGAAGAGAGTAAAAAAAAAAAATCTATCAAAATGTCATGATTCATAGCATATGAAACATCAAGGGATGTATATGACCAAGAAGGTTGGGATCTGAGTGACAGAGAGTCAACATGTTTCTCTCTGGACCACCTGATAGCTTTCAGTGTCACCTCTACACTATTATATACCTCATTTGATCCAGCAGTCAAGTTTCCTGGATCTTTCCTCTCTGCCAACTGGTTTGAAGACAAGACAGCTCAGGGAGTTTATGAGGAAACATGAAAAAAAATGCCATAATTTTGGGAAGGCAACAGAAACTACCCAGGAGAACTTTTGACAAGAATCTGAAGGAAAGAAACTCTTATTTATTTTGTGAATATGATCAGTGTTCACATGGAATTTCAATAACTGAAGGAAGTCTTGATTAGAGATGAATGAGAAGCTCATGGCGCCACAAACTTTCTACTCAAAATTAATTGACAGGATCCAATGAGATGATGACATGCTCTACATTATATACTGAAGTAGACAATGACATGAAATTTCCATGAAGAAACTGAAACAAGCATCAATAAGCTGTTTCCTGCTATATTGCAGATACATATTCTTTGACTATACCGTGTTTCCCCGAAAATAACATCTAGCCGGACCATCAGCTCTAATGTGTCTTTTAGAGCAAAAATTAATATAAGACCCGGTATTATTTTACTATAATATAACACTGGGTCTTATTTTACTATAATATAAGACCCGGTCTTATTTTATTTTACTATAATACCGGGTCTTATATTAGTTTTTGCTCCAAAAGACGCATTAGAGCTGATGGTCTGGGTAGGTCTTATTTTTGGGGAAACACAGTATACATATATATATATATATATACATAATTATGTATATATATACATAAAATGCCAAGCAGTAATGCTTTCAGGATTTAGTTTCTTCTGATTTTTCCTTAAGGTCCAGATCTAGATAATCAGTCAGCTTTGAATTTAGAACGCCAAGAAAGTTAAAAGATCAACTTGTTTGCATTTCATTACAACCCAAGAGTAATTAATTGGTTTTAGATTATATAATGTATAATTCAAAAACAAACAAACAAAACAAGGAAAAAGAAAACAAAAAAACAAAACAAAAAACAGAAAAACTGACCTTGGTATAAATTTACATAGTCTACCTATAACCAATGTTTTCCAAAGAGAATTTGGGGATAAACACTTGCAAAGTTTTCATTATAGTTCGAGTTTGGGGAACATGACTTCTGATTCCCTTTTTTTTTTTTTTTTTTTTTTAATGTGCACTTCTCGTGTATTTTTTTTTTTTTTTAATTTTTTTTTGACATGTATTTAAATCTTCAATCCATGGGTTCTCTCTCTCCTTCCCTCTTTTTCTCCGTAATATATCCATTAAACAGTCTACATGATTTGTACTATAGAGTTTCTCACATTTTGGATTTTGCTAATTACATTTCCATTTTAACATTTCTCATGTCCCTTTTTTTTTTATAGGAAAGCCATTTATTTAATAATTTTTTTCAAGAATTTTTTTCAATTTAACATACTGTAATATTAGTTTCAGGTGTACAACACAGTCGGTTAGACATTTATGTAACTTACAAAGTGATTACCCCAATAAATCCAGTACCCATCTGACACCATACATTACAATACTATTGACTATATTCTCCATGCTATACTCTATATCCCCATGGCTATTTTTTTTTAATTTATTTTTAATTTATTGGGGTGACAATTGTTAGTAGAATTACATAGATTTAAGTTGTGCAATTCTGATTCCCTATTTTTCTGTCACTTCATCAATATTCCAACAGATGGCCCCAGAGTAAAGCCTCTGGGCACCAGATGATGTCACAACTCCAAACAACAATAGAGAGATACTTTCTGTTTATCTACATAATCAACTCATGATTATTCTTAGTAACAGCAATAAGAAATATCTTTAATCTCACCATGATGGAAACTATTATTTAAAAGCATGCTTTTTATCTGGATTGAGACAACAATCAGAAGTCTTCAGGCTTGTCCGCACAAATACAAAAATGTGCTTATCTTTTCAGCTGTCTGGAATTGGAGGCTATGGTCAACACTTAAATCCCATTACACAATAATTAAAGTGAAAATAAAACTGAAGGACAAATGGTCTGTCCTGAAGGCTCTTTCCATCATCTCTCTAGGGCAGGCTGTCTCCACTGTTGACAGAGCAGTTTTATTTTATTTTATTTTTAATGGTCTGCTCCAGGGTAGGAAGAGAAATGATTCAGATCATTCACTTGTTAACTTTTCCTTTCAACCTAAGGCATTTAAGGATAATATTTATATTTCATCACGGTTAAATGCTTTATAAGCACCCAAATGGAGCACCAACATTTTAAGATAGTCACAACCTTTCTAGCCTGACGTTCTTTTCAAGGCCTCATAGAAGCAGCCCTGCAAAGCAGAACCAGCTCTCTCGACCTTTAGGCAAAGGGAGCCCTCTGGGTGAAATGCACTGCTGCTGTCTTCAGTGTAATGAGCCAAGGCAAACACACATTGGGTCTAAGAGAATTTGGAAGAGGCCTCAAGTTCAATTGTTGGCTGGACACAGGGCTACTCTTAGCAGTACTGGTGAGAGAATGCTAATCCAGGCACATCCTTACCCAGCAAGGTTTGCATGCTGCCATCTCAGAGCTCTGCATTCTGTTTGCTCTCAGTCCTGCCTCATTATCTTGTCTCCACCTCTGACTGACTGCTTCCCCACCCCTCTCTGGAGCTCTACTCCCAGGATCAAAGGTTCTCAGTGTTGGCCTATCCCAGAACAAATTGAAGGGCCAGTTAAAACGCAAATTGCTGGGCTCCAACCCCAGGTTCTGATTCAGTAGGTTGGGGCTGGGGCCTGAGAATTTGCCCTTCTGACGAGTTCCCAGGTGATGCTGATGCCATTGGTCTGGGGACCCCATTTTGAGAAGCACTGCGGGGCCTTGGCTCTCAATAAATCCTCTACCTTGAATTCCTCTTATTTAATCCACCCATTTTTCCCTCTCTTAGAGAGGGTGATGGGAATCTGGCAAACACACACTGTAGGAAGCCACCGCTCCTCTCTGACTTCATTTTCCTTACCTGCAAAATGGGGACAGTCCTTTTCTCAAGGAGTGTAAGGGTGAACTAAGATCCACCTTACAAGACACATTCTAGTGATTGAGCAATGATCAATATGTGCAACTGCCCTTCCCTTGTTCTTTGCACTTTCCACCTTCTAGGAAATCGAATTACATTTTATTCCTTACTTAGGTCCTGCTTCTCACCCAGGTAGATTATAGTCCTTCGGAAAAGGAATCATGTCTCTGCTGAGTCTTGCATTCTACATTCAGCACCACAAGCAGACCTATTGATGATGTTGGTAAAGAAACTGCCCCTATTACACTCACCCTACAAAAATCCTGCAAAGTCACATAATAGAAAATAAACCAACAAACAAAAACCTGGAGGAACAGAATGAAGAAACAATGTACTCAGAACAGAGAGCCCAAAGCCATGCCCAGACATGCGGGGTGGCAGAAGGGAAACAATTTGTCCCGATCGCAGCAAAATACAGAAAAAGTTGACCAGATGTCAACTGTTTTCTCTTACCCTCTTTGCCTCTAGAAACAAAAATAAGTTCCTTCTAACAGCAGATCAAGAGGGCCCGGCCCACTTTTCTATTTCCACCTGTTGCTGTTGAGATGGGGGCAAGGATAGATCCAAAAAGGAGAAAGAGGAAGAAATATGGGGAAGTTGCTGAACAAGGGAGTGGAGAGGGAAGGGAAAAAAATGCATCTGAAACAGATTATGTTTGGTATTGTCAAACCTATCTGTTAGCAGTTGGTAAGGCATCAAGGAAACCAAGCCAGATTTTTGTAGCCTCATGTTTTTTTTTAGGACATCACTGAGTTTGCTAACCAATGGTTATACTTTCGTGTGACTATGCCTCAACTTTCATTTGGCCTAAAATAATAATAATAATAATAATAAGTATCAAGAGATCTGGACCATACCTACTTTCCCTGATACAGCATACAGCATACACCCGATATTCCTTGCTTTTCGACATCTCTTCTTTTTCCCCATTAAGCCTGCAGTCATTCGACCTGACTGGGTCATTCGACCTGACTGCACAACGGTTCTGGAGATCTCTTGGTCCAAGAGGTTCTGGGTGTTGAAGCTGAGGTTTAGAGGGCTAACTGTATCCCAATGTTCAGATATAGATATTAGCAGTTATTTACCAAAAGGCAACATTCTGAGGAAGTCATATAGTGGGTCAGTACAGACCACATTTGCACTAACTCAATCCAGGAAGAGCAAGCATTCTCCGTTCTTCATCCATACTAACATTATTGTGTGTGCCTTACTGTACTTACTGAGCTAACCACTTTAGACATGGATATAATTATTCTCATTTTACAGAGGATGAAAATAAAGCACAGGAATTGAATAGCTTGTTTAGAACCATACATCCCAGAAGTGCCAAAATTAAGATGCTGGTGTTCTGTGTATTTCTCTCACCATTTGGTTCTGGCAGGCCACAGAATTCCACTCAAATGATTCATCTGAAGAGCCATCAATAAAGAGAGCATTGCCAAATGAGTAGGCAGGTTAAGGGACCAACAAGCAAAGTAGATACCCACAGCCTAATAATGGTGGGGAATGGTTTGCTCCCCTTAGCCTGAAAGTCTTAGGGAAGGAGCCAGTGTTACCAGAAGCCAGTAAGAGAAGAGCTAAAGGGGCCATGTGGAGAACCAACTGAATCCCGAGGCAGGGGGGATGTCTGAAGAGACACCATCGGTCCAGCTTTCTGCCCTCTGATCTCTTGTGGTTGATGCATTCCATTAGTAAAAGACACTTGGAAGCCACAGGCAAAGGAAACTGAGAGATGCAGTGGGTGGGGGTCAGAAGAGAAGGATAGGGAATGGCTATGTGATGGGAGAAGAGGCAAACAGAATAACTAGCACGTCCCTTCCCTTCAACGATTCCAAGAATACTTTCCTCCAAGCTACTGAGCCAACCTGCGCAAATGCAGATTTTAAAGATAGTTGGATAATAATTTTAGCAGAGTGCTACCTTTGGTTTTATAGATTTTTTTCCCCCTCAGAGACGATCCATTTTTAAACACCTGATAATATGTCAGACTATGCACTTAGCATGACTGCTTCAGCAATTAAGTAAATGTTAACTCTCAAAGTTTTATGTCATTAGATATTAGGGCAGAATATCTGACTCTTTGCCCTAATGCTTGCCTTTCCATTTTGAGGAAATGGCAACATTTGTAGGGAATTGATAATAACTTAGGAGGTACTATAAAGTAATGTTACTGTTTAAATATCCTGTAGGGCAAAGATGAAAAAAGTGAAATTACGATTCAACTCAAGCAGTACTACTCATTTTGTTGAATTTGACATTTTCCTTCTCTGGCTGCAGATCCAGATGGCTGAGATCAAACCGATAAGAATGGGCAAAGAATATTTCAGGGGAAATGAAATAGGGAAAAGAGGAATCTAGTTTATTTCTATAACGACCCTAACTGATCTTGCATTCCCCAAGCCTATTTGGTTTAGAAAATGCTCTGTCATAAATTAGTCTCCAGTTTAGTATATTTAGCCATAACTTTTCAAATTTTTAAAGCAACAATCATCAATATGAACTACTATATAATAATATTTAAATGAGACTTTAAATAAGCATTCTGGGGTTAAATCTAAATTTCTGCCTCCTAATGGAAAAATCACAGGCTCTATAATCAGACAGACAAGAAAGAGGTTGAAATGCCATCTTCCACCCACTGGCTCTGTGACTGGGGGAAGTTATCTAAAATCTTTGAGCATTGTTTTGCTCGCCTGTTAACTGGGGGCTAAAAATTCCCAATTCTCAGGGCTTTTCTGAAGGTCAAGTAGATATCGGGTCATGTGACTCGTCCGTCTTTCAGCACAAGCCATTTTCTTCCTACATGAGAGTTCACATTTGTTTCCACCACATGGTGCTACATAAATGACAGTATTTTCATCTCTGCAGAATTGTACCTTAAATGAAAAACAAAGTGGGTGTTGACAACAGTACCAGGATGGACTCTACCTACCCTGTTGCCCAACCTCCCTTACCCACCCCCCCCAAAAAAAAAAACAAAAGAAAAAGTTCTTTGAACTGCTCCTTCTAGCTGACGATATTCAGGCTTCAGTTCCTCACATTTTCTCCAAGCCAAGCACAATCCACATGGATGTGACCACGGATGATGCAATGACTATGCTGTTCTGTCCTTGGATTATGTGGGAAGTGCGATTTCTAGAAGCAAAAAGCAGCAGAAGCAGCTCTGAACGAAGGTAAGCAGAGCACCAGCATAGCAGGGAGTGCCAAAGGCAAGCTGGTCAGAAGGGCGAGCAACTGTTTGGATGCAGGCAAGAATCATTTGGAAGGTATGTGGGCCCAGACTCCAAGCCCTGGTGGAATGCCCATTTCTAGGCTGTAGCTTTAGGCCAGCCGGGGGTGCTGTATTCTTTAGTTAGAGGCTCTCCTCCATGTTGAATGCCAAGGACTAAGGGAAACGTGCAGCTCCTTTTGTTCCGATACAAGAAACAAACCCACTTCCCCCTCTGTCTCTAGTGGCCTAATCACAGCTATGCTTACATCTCCCATAGGCTACATTTGCTTGCCATGATCAGAGTACTCAGGAAAAGCAGAGCTGCCCTTCATCTAAAGCCATCTCAGAGCAAAAGGGTGCTGAGTGCACCCTAAGTTCAAGCAGGCACCTTTCAGCCTTTTTTGGTGACTTATTAAATGGAGGCCCCTGTCATGGCATCAAAGAGAAGATGCAAAGCAGGGCCTCCTCCTTTGCTTCCCCAGGCTGGCTGCTCTCTCCAGGGCCCACCTCCAATTTTGTTAGACTATTAGAATGCTCCCAGCACCTTGAACCCCCCTGAGAGCCTTACAGAGCACAAAGCATCTTCCACTTGACGAGTATTTCTAACCTGACCATTTTGCACTATTTTTGTGCTAGATGATACAGCAATTGATTTTCAAGAAAAAGTATAATATTTTCAATGAACATATTATTGATTATATTATAGTATTCTTTCAAATGAAATATTTAACAATATTCATGATATATATGGACACATTTTACTTTTCCCCCTTTAACAAATTACACGTAATATTTCATTTGCTTTCTATTTAACCATGGGAGAAAATAAAAATCATGGTTTGAAATGTTGGGCTTGGGGACCAAGTGAATAATAAAATGGACATTTAAATTAAGGACTTGTTGAAGTACCAAAATAGATTTTTAAAAAGTGCCTTTTCACTTGATGTTTGGAAATGTTCCACTTTCTGCATTAAAAATTAACCGGCTGGTTTTGATGATTTTGTGTTTTGTTTCCAACTGATGAGATAAGACAAAAGGATTCACACTGCTCACTGCAAGCACGTATCCACAAACACACACACTGTAGATAACATATAGCCTTTACCCTCCTAAACAAGAAGGCAAACTGCATACAAATGTCACCCTTTTCCTCTTAAACTTTGGAAATGTATTGACTTTTTAATCACTAGTTTCTATATAATATACATTATCCAAAGGGGCATAAAATGGAGATTAAAACCTCCCTCCCTCTTGGGTTTTTTTTTTTTTTTTAAATGACAGAGGCAAATATTGCAGTTATATATAGGGTGTGTCTGTGTGATCGTATGTGTCTGTTAATGCCTGTTTATCTAGTGTAATTATTAATATTCTTCCTTTTTGCTCTCATACGTGTGTGGGTTCAGATAATTGGACAATTATTATAGACGCATTATATACACACATGCATACACAGACATGCATACATTCACACACATATATATGTGTAATTTAAATGTACATGTGCTTGCATGCATGTGCATATGTACATTGATACATAAACATACCTTTCTTAAAGGAAACTAGTGAAGATTTTATTAACTGGATTTAGAAAACTGTTACTGTCTTTTGTGCTCCTCATAAATTGCATTGTGACATTTGTTCTTTCTGTTTCTGTTTTTAACCAATGGTCCATTATGCATATGTGTTAAACAATGTATGGCTAGAATTGAAATTATTTAAATCAGTTTGGCAGATAATTGGGTTCAAAACAGTGCCAAGAGAAAGAAATGAATAACTGAGTTAAGGTATGCTTTCTCTTCTAATCTCTACTAACAGCCTCCCACCCAGAGAGCATCTTCAGAATTTTTTTGGGGGGGCGGGGGATGAGACGGGGGTGGAAGTGGGGTGAAGGGGGTGGGATTGAGTGGTTATAATAATTGAAAGTATTAATCTTGTTTAAATTGACATATTTACTGTTTGTCACTGGAGGAACTTCCAGAAACACTTAAGTCTATGATTTGGGAAATGCTGCTTTATTTCCTCAGTAACCTTTGAAATGGGGAGAATAGGACAATGAAACAATAGACGCCACTGGGAAGTTTATTGATCAATGGCACTGACAGTTAACAGTTATAGAGGAATATGGATCACATTGAAAATTTGATGAAAGTCTTGGACTCTTTTACTAATCAATTGTGCCCAGGTACATATAAAAAACATTTTGCATAACATTTTCCTGGTTTCAGGAACTCCAGAAATGCAGTCACAAAATTCAGAATTTAAAACTCCCGATTGAGCAGGAAAGGTGAGTAATTCTCATTTTGTATCATTCAAATATAAGACAATTCAAATGGAGTCCATTTCTCAATATACTCCTCCAGCAAGATTCTAAGTATTAAAAAGTAATGGAAGAGAGGGAGGGAGGGCTTGAGGAATTCTCAAAGAATAAATTTGCATCGATGAAGAGCAATTTAATGTCACTTAAACAAGTTCTGGCATCTGTGATTGATCCAACAGAGACTACCAACAGAAGCAAGATTTTACTTTGAAAGGTCCTTGTGAATTTCATATTGAAGGGAAATTGTCCTGATACAGACATCCCAAAATATAAAGGACACCGTTTAAAATGTTTCTCACTTAGCAATATTTTCAGCTATGCTTTTTAAATTGCTTGTCATATGGGAAATCCTTTTTATTCTGTTATTAAATTGGTAAGCACATTTTGGGAGGGGGGATGTTCTCCATCTTACCTCAGTTACAATCACAAAAAACACTAACTGAGCTGTTAGGCTTTTGTACCTCACCATCAGTATAACTGTCTTGAACAGCCAAAGCAGGACAGACACTGTCTTACGAAAATGCTTGATTGAAAGGGAGTCAGCAGAACCTCCCAAAAGAAACATCAGCTTAGCTGACATTGTGCCTTCATAATGCTGCCAGGGAACACAAAGCTACAAAAGCCCATATTAAATAGATGTAGCCAAACGATGCAGCCCTAGCACAATAATTAGTTTCATTATTAACTTACTAAAAACACATAGAGCTGTTTCTTTGGAGAATAAAATTTTAATTACGGACCGTTAGTTATTTCAGCAGGTGAGGGCCCTTGGAAAGCTTATATGATGAAATTTCACGACCAGTAATTCCTAAGCGGCCTGGCATTATTAACAAGATCGTGATGAAGGACATAGCTGAGCAATTTAAAAATAGACAATTACAACTGCTTTACCTAGGTGTGAAAGAGTTGCTATTTGATGTCTAATACCCATGACTATATATCTAATGAAGTCTCAGTGGATGCAAATTTCTCATCCTAAAAACCAGTAAAAACATTTATCTGGGAGGAAGCAAAGATCATTACTGTTTTATCTTGTAAGCACAAATTGTCAAGTCATGAGAGGCAGTGTATTATAGTGAAGACGCAGCCTTGGGAGACAGACTGTGTGTGGATCCTGGAGCAGTTACCACCCTCCTTGGCAAACCTCTATTTTCATCATCTGTAAAATGGGGAAGGTGACACAATCAACGACTACTGTCTCATAAGATTGGGGGAGGATGAAGTGGTATAACACATGTAAGCCCACTGCTTGGCGTAGGGAAGACGCTCAAGTTGCTTTTATTTATAACTTCAAAAAAAATGAATGAAGTTAGAAATTCACTTCCTGCTAAGAGTACAACCACCCCAGGATTTTCTCAAGAGGCAACATACTCTAACAATAAACTTTATCCTCAAGGTGATATATTTTTTATTCATTTCTTAAGACATAGTTTTGAGTCCTATGAATAACAAGAAACTCAATGCTTAGGCTGAAGACATGGCTAAGAAAGCCGTTTCTTAAAGTACAAAATTCCTTTTATCTCACGTCAATAAAAAGCAAAATATCTATGAGGAACAGTCTGCTGTAGGCAAAAAATAATTGCAATCTAATCATGTCAGGCTCCGTTTCAAAAGAGCAATTCTGGAAGAGCAGCTGACCCAGGCTCTGGCTGGCCCTGCCCTGGGAAGCTGAAATCAAGGGGCAAAGCCTGGGCAGCTGTTCTCAGGCATCCAAAGCCCTTTTCATTTTTCTGCAACTAAGAAATCTGTGATCAGCACACAGATGATTGCCCAAAATAAAGTGGAATCAAAAGAGAGGCGGATTATATCTTGTAGAGGTGAGTTCACAACACTGGGCATAAAACTGGTTGGTTTTGAAGAAGTTCTAATGGAGAGGTGATCAAGAATCTGAGACTGTAGGGACGACGCAGGAGGACGCCGTCTCACCTCTGAATGCAGAAAACACACCCAATCTCTGAAACAAGGATTGCTGTACTGATCACTGACCAATTGTTTGACAACCTGAAGGTCAGCCTATGACTTACTGAGTTGTATGGCTCCTAGAAACTAAACTGACTTAACTGCCCTGGCCCGTGATCCACTTGACTGTAAAAGGTAGGGTCCTGAACTAAATTAGATCTGTTTAAGATCTCTTCTGACTCTCACATTCTACAATTTAAACAGAATTGCTTTATTGAAGACAATTAAGAAAATGATTCTTCTGACATGAACTTTTTAAGCTCTGGAAGTTGTTTCCCATTTAAATATCTTTCCTTTTTATTCCATTCCCAAGAATAGCTGATACTGATACTAGATACTTCAACAGATGGCCCCAAATGTTTCAAATTAAATTTGTCAAATTCATGGAAGGTTACATTTCTGACTAGCTGCAATAACCAACTGCAGCCAAAATTAGAACTTTAATGGCTTCAAAGAACAGCTACATTTGCTACTTAAAAAAATACCATTGAGCCTGAACCAAATATTAAGTTTCTTAAAAAAAAAAAAAAAATCTTGCTTGATATGAATTGGATTTTTCTGGAATCTGTTAAGATCAGTCTATAGCGATATCTTTTGGGAGAAAACAAACCTACCACAAAAATCCTCTTGATCTGAACAGAGTATAGTCCAAAAGGCCTTTAGAATTATTAGGTTGGTGCAAAAGTAATTGTGGTTTAAAAGGTTAAAAATAATTGCAAAAACTTCAATTACTTTTGCACCAACCTAATATGTGTTCATGTAATTTAAAAATTCACTTTTCTTCTTCTTGACTATAATCCCAGTAAGAGACTGCTTCTGTGTTATTTATCCTTGTTTCATTGTTTCCACTTGGCTTACCCCAGATGCTCCAGGCATTAACAATGCCTGCACACAGCAGATGCTTAATAAATGTATTGTTGTTGTTAAATGAATGTTGCTAGAAAACACAGCATGACTGTCTTGTGTTACGTAGCATTTCACCTAGACGGTTTGCTTCTAAAGAGTGGAACTGAGAGGTCAGGAAGTAAAACCGGCGAAGGAAACCAAAGTGCATAGGACCAAAAATACTGAAGTCCAGCTGGGAAAAAGTGTAATCCTCAACTCTTCTGACTTCCCATCTCACCAAGTGTGGCTCCAGCTCTGGGGGACAGGCAGTTTCCAACAAAAAGAAAGAGAAAGGAAATTCTCTCCAAATGTGCCTCAGGTCACATAAATGAACGCTGTAGCTTTAGGCATGGCGCATAACTCACAATACCTCAGCTTCTTAGGTGAAAAATGACAACACTGGACAATTCCTCCAGCTTCCACAACTCAAGACTGGATGTTTTGCCAATATCGACAGGCATTCTTCTGGTCTACTTTGAAAATTCTGGGTCTTTACTGATGATGAATTAACTCTATTTGTCATACCAAACAGCTATCCACTGGCCAAAATTATGTATAAGAGCAGTGATTCCCCCACATATCCCCCCTATTGTCACGTAAATCACATAGATGACACAAACTATTAGGGCATAAAGAATTGTTGCCTAGGAATACAGTCAACAGTCTCCTATGACTTTAACCTTGTATGTAATTCTCCTGCAGGCCATCTCCCATGCTTAGAAAGGTTGTTCAGCAACTGTGGCATAAACTGAAGTTGGCAAAGTCACTACCCACCAGTAAAAACTCTTAATGAAATACGTCCTCACTTCTGAAGGCTGAGTGTTGTCCAGGCCACTCTTCAAGAGTCTTCTAAAAACATGGCAGCAACTGTTTTACCACAAACAACATTGATTGTTTGTGGTAAAAAGAACCACATGCTGTTTCAGAATACTCTGTCCCGAAGTCATCGAGATAAAAGGCTACCACTCCAAGAGAAGCAGCTCAAGCTATAAAAGCATCAAATAGTTCCCAAGACAGAATACTGAGCCATGGACTAATCTTACTAATACGTACCCTTCAAGAAACTGCCATTGGTAAAACCAAGCTATTCTTTCCTAGGCCAAGCTGCTGAAAAGAAAAGAAATGAGTAAAAGGAGAAATTTTAGACCTCGAAAAGAGTAAAGATGTTCCTTCTTTAAGAGAATTTAAAAGTCCAATGTGGAGCTACACTTCGAAGAAAAGCATCATATAAAATAGGTTTGGTTTTAATCCCAGAGATTAAAAAAAAAAAAGCACATTTCAGATTTTGCAGTTAATATAGGCTGTGGTCCAGCAGCTTTCTAGCTGCTATTTTATTTGCCCAGATGCAATGGGTTCTATTAACTGTGACAACGTAGCAAATTTGAAGAGTGAGTCTCTTGGATTGTGAAACCTCTTCTTAGTGGGCTACATATCTCCACACCCCCACAAAGCTGTACACTTTTTATTTTTGCAGTTGGGGTAAACTTTTGTGAATTTTCAAGCCAAACCACCATATGCTCTTTTAAACAATGCCTCTACTCCGACTCCCACACTATGTTTCCGTATCAAATTGCCTTTTCTGTCTCTTGGCTGAGTGGTATGGCTTTGGTGACAGATATGACTACTTTTCTAGGCAGGTAGCAAAGAAAGTTTGCCCCAAATTATCACCACGGTAGCCTGGATGGATGTACAGAGAACATCCTAGCCCCATCATCCTAAGACTAAAACTCTACTCTGACAAATTATTACTCATTGCAATGAAGTAGGCCATAGAGAAGAGGAACTACGGGTTGTCTCACCAACAAAGTATAGACGAAAATATCATAGGGACCTCACACGGCATTTAAATGCGGCAGAATTTTAATAGGTTTAAAGCAGGGCCTGGCTGTGTCACAGAGTCAACATCCTATCTGGGCTGGGAGGTGGACCCAGGGGCCTACATCTTTTGGAACCACAAATTGAAGATCAATGAGGAATTTTTGTCCTGGAACCCCTATCTGAAACTGTACGCGGGAGGTAAATCGAGCCTGCTCCCCTATGTGACGGTGATATAGGTTATCTAGACAGGAGTAGGACATCTCATTTGTAACTGATATAACTTCAAACAGAAAAATGTGATTGTTCATTATTTTAGAGGACAAGATTTCTCAGTGAGTAAGAGTGCAGTAGTCACCATTTAGAGTCAGTTCTCTTTCCATCACCATATATACAATGTGATATACAGATGATGTATTACAGAATTGTACACTTGAAACCTATGTAACTTTAGTAACCATTGTCAGCCCAATAAATTTAATTTAAAAAAAAAGAGCAGTAGTCGCTCCAATAAGGGGGTTGCTGTGACCCTGTAGCTCCAACAGGCCCTAAAGAGACATGTTTCCCATCCACACTTCTTCTGCTATTCTCTGTTATTCCAGCCCGATGAAAGGCTGTGCAGATTTTCACTTTCTCAGGCTGAGCTAATTTTTACTTTCTCAAGATCTAAATATATAATCATACAGATATACAAAGACCTAGAGGAGAGAAAAACAGAGAGTGTGTAATTTCTTCAAGGATTATTGATAATCATTTCTCTTCACCTTCCATCTGGGCTTAATACAGGTTGATACCTCAAAGGAAAAATTCCTTTATTCTAGCCCTTTCTCATTTTCATAATATCCCTGATTCTTTAGTAAACTATGCCTTTAAAAAGAACTTAAGATATTGAAAAACATCACCAGTAAAGGACACAATGACAATATGACAATAAATTGCAAGCATTTCATGATAAAATAATTATAACAATAATACTATAATATTCTAATAATTTATTAAAGGATTCAGATGGCCCTTCATTGAAAAGAAAATTAAAGAATGAGTCATGCTCAATTAAGCACTTGAAAAAATGTAAAACTCAACGTGCTAAAGTAGAATTTTTTACTAAGAAGGAATTTTATGAATGGGATGCCACATAGAAATATTGTCAATTAAATTTCCCAACAATTATCCAGGAAGGCATGCCATTTTTTACTGTATAGCTCTTTTCTTCAAAGATACACTGCTATTAGGTTGGTGCAAAAGAAATCACCGTTTAAAAGGTTAAAAATAATTGCAAAAATCGCAATTACTTTTGCACCAATCTAACATTAACAATAATGATATTGCTATAAACCAAATATCAGTTGTTTTTCTTTTTCAAATGGGTATTTATAAAATAATGGTAGTTCCAAAAATAATTGGAATCACTAATATCTCAGTGTTCAGCAATGTCCCTTTATTTTGGGACGATGAGTAAGACTTTCAAAAAGTGATACAGTTCTCCATCCACATAAACTGGAGCAGAATTTGCCCACTGAATCCATGCTGGAGAATAGGAAACCAGCTCTGTTAAATGGACTCAAAGAGAGAAAGGGAATGAGGTGAGGAGGGCCTGGGAAAAAGAGGTAGTGGGACAGAGAGAGGCAAAATTCCACATACTTATAACTGAAGAATCTGAGTCCTATCTCCATCCTTTACCCCCCCCCCCCCGCCTCCCCAACACGAATGTGTGGCATCGAGCAGGTATGAGCCTGGAGCTGGAGTGGGTTTGCCTGGGTTAGGTATCAGAGAGGCAAGGTGGCAGCTGGTGGAGCCAGAAACTGTATAAAAAATGGGGGTAAGAGGTTAAAATCCTGAGGTGCATCCTGATTAAACTCGGGATGGTGGGAGAGTTATGACTGACCTGAACACTGATTTTCAAGGATCATTTAAGAGGTAGGTTGGGACGCCTACTTAGAAGTTGGGAAACACTGGCTTAGAGGTACTGTAATTAGGCATAAAGAAGGGGCTTATGAATAGCTAGTGGGTAGTTTGCTATAAAATAAACAAAATTCCAAACTTCAAGAGATGGGTGGAAAAATCGAAACTCCATGACAGGACATGTAAGTCCCCTATTGATAATAAAGACAGAAAGAATTAAAGCGAATTCAAATATTGTAACATGCATAGGAAAATACTTGGCTTTGAAACAAATAAATTAGTTTTTAATTATAAAACCTGGCTTCTTTATAGACACTGTTTTCTCTGCTTGGAGTGAACTATTGAGGCATTACAAACAAAAGTATTTTCTTATGTAAGAAGTGATGGCAAATTAGTTTATAAATATTTAGCAGTTTTCCAGTCAAGCCAATAAAAAAAAAAAAAGAACACACTTTATTGTCCATCATTCTGAAGAGAGTCCTGAAATAGTATTAAAATTAGATTGTCTTTCTCATTGGCAACTTCAGACATAATATTGTTATGTAGTACATTTTCCCTCTCGGGAGTCTACGGATTCAAATCAGGTCTGAATTCAGGTTTTTTTTCACTGTGAAATAAAGGAGAAATTGGCAGTCAGTCCCAGAGATCACGATGAGCACAAATTTGATTCTGCAGCTGGATTTATTGGAATGGCTGTCTATAGAGTCATCAATAGAGATGGGTATTTGTTAAACATTGGGTTTCTCCATCTCCTACAAGGCAGACCCAACAAGAACCATTAGTGCTTAGTCCTACTTCTTTGCAAGCTGGTTTCACCTACACACTAGAGCAATAAAAAGCTAAATGAAGTTTAACTCCAATTGCAAGCATTTAATGCCCACATCATTATAGTAATAATAAAGAAATAAATTGCTACTATAAAATAAACAGGATAAAAATTGCCCCATTTCTTGTGAGCTTACACAATTTCCTTGGAATACTTCCATACACACACACACACACACACACACACACACACACACACACACTATATGATGAGCTTCCTAATTTCATTTTAGGAAATGGGTTATGATGCATTACAATTTACACAAAT
This sequence comes from Rhinolophus ferrumequinum, assembly GCF_004115265.2. Classification (NCBI taxonomy): domain Eukaryota; kingdom Metazoa; phylum Chordata; class Mammalia; order Chiroptera; family Rhinolophidae; genus Rhinolophus; species Rhinolophus ferrumequinum. Next base: position 15,949,853 of record NC_046300.1, read on the forward strand.
AAAAGTCTTGGAGAGCATTGTGTCTATAAAGCATGAAGATAAGTTATTGTTCTGGCAAATGATAAAACTGCTTACAGTGGCAGCTGTGATTTATTGAAGCAATTCAAATACACTTGGAAAGTGTATTAGCTTTGCCTCTGCCCACAAAGGGCGCATTTGAGCAGGGTAGGACACTCCAGTGATAAATTACCGACCAGATCCAAGTGAAGGCAATTGGCACATCAAATGCCTAAAGGCTCCAAATTACAGCAAGAATGTGTTTTCCATGATAATCCCTCACATGCAATGGCATCGAGGGTAGGCAAAGAAACAAATTAGTGCTTGTTTCATTTTGTGATAGTGCTTTTTTTTTAAACAAAGATTCTCTTGTTTTCATTAATAAAGGGATTGGCACCTTCATACTGCATTCAACATTACCTTAAGCATGTGTACCATTAAAACTACAATGATGGAGATTTACCAATTTGTGGAGATTTACAAATTGGTTACAGGATGCAACTTGGCAGAACCAGGTGCCTATATTTTCCCAAAGAATCCAAGATGCCCAGTTTCCTCTTTAAAGAATAAAAACACGACTCTAGTTGTGTGATAAGCATTTGAAACCCAGAAAGTTAAACTTCTAATGGAAGATCACTAAATGGAACATTTCACTTCCTCGGTTGTTAGCTACTCCCCATAAGCAGAAAAGAGGTACCATAGGAATAGAAAGTCTTCACAATCACCGTCCATTTCTTCTGCAGGCGCCATGAAGTACCCAGAGCTACATTTAATCAGTCATTGCTATCTATGTATCAAGCACTTACTAATGCCAACACTTGAAGTAATCATCTACCCTCATTATTGTACTTAATCATTGATGAGCTGGTCCTAGGATTATGTTCATTTTACAGATGAGAACACTAAGGCAACGTGATTAATTTCTCCAAGGTCACACAGCTATAAATGACAGAGATTTGAAGCCAGGTAATGTAACCCAGTTCTTATTCCTAACCATTCCATTATACAGAGTAAATTATTTATATGTGATAATTATTGAGGGCCAATCTATTTTAAAGGATTAATTTTTATCTTCTCCATCTTTCTCAATTTTGATCTCAGTAGGAGGAAACTACTTACGTTCAATTAATTTAATAAACATTGAAAGCATTCTACTTTCATTTACATTTTCATGTCATCTCTTTGTTTCTTGGAATGGATGAGCTTTGTTCCTTGGCAAGAAAGCATGCAAAATTATATTCCAGTTATGCCCAATTGACAAGAAGAATTGCTGATTGATTTTTCACTACACTGATGCTTCACTTATGCAATAAACTGAAAGACCCAGAGCAAAAGAGAGGACCCAGTTAGCTACATGTTACAACATTTCTGTACTAAACCCCATGCTTTTCGTTCTTAGCTAAGCGGCTTAGCTAGCCCTCAGAATCAATGTCAGACATGTTTCTAACAAGCTTTGTTATTACTCTTTCAACCCAAACCACAGTTGAAGAAAAAAAATGGTTTCAAGGAAATCCTGCTTAGAATTTGACATTTTGATAGACATAAGGAAAAAGAAGTGTAGTCTTGAGATATTTAGGGTAAGAAGAGACAATGTTATGTTCAGTGCATATATTCTGGTAAGGTGGGGAAGTGAAATCTCTAATGCAAAATTTCTATCCAAAATATGTTTAATTACTTAAAAGGATAATTTTCTTTTTCAAAAAAATTCACCTAAGTGAAATTTTTTTTGCCTTCAGCAATAGTACATACATGAGACAATAATGTAATTTTCATGATTTTAATTCTGATGTTGTTACTTTGCATTTAATCAACACTACATAGAGAAGTACTTCAGATCCTGAGAACTGAAGAGGTTTTGGAAACAGTTAAGTATCAAACTCCTTGCCATAACTCAATAAGTAGTTAAAAATCCTCTATAGACTCTCTCTCTCTCTCTCTCTCTCTCTCTCTCTCTCTCTCTCTCTCTCTCTCTCTCTCCACCCCCCTCTGTCTCTCTCTCTCCCTCCCTCCCCCCTCTACCTCTATCTATGGATTTCTATATTTCATATACAAACAAGACAGCTGTACTTTTAGTAGAAGTGGTAGACTTGTATTTCCCTCTCTATGAGCATTTAGAAAACAAAAGGCGTATATATACTCAAATGGAAAACTAAAATCCCCACAAAACATTATCCCCTCCCATTTTTACTCAGTCATTCTGTGTTCTTACTACCCTCTTCTTTTGTAACCAAAGAAAACTGTGCTTGAGAGGGTCACTTGGAGTTAGGGATGCAGGTGTGCCACTTTCTGAGGCTCTTTCCTGACATCCACCTACTGTACCCTAAGTGGTTACCTCCCCACAGGGATGCATGGAAGAAAGCACATAAGGATCCAAATTTAACTTTGAAGGTCAGGGGCACACATCAGCCTTAGAGAAAAAAAAAAAAAATACATGAAGGAAAAAAAATACTGTTAAAATCTGTTGCCATACCAGTTTATGTCATACACAATGAATATTTCTAATGCAAGCTGTCAGCTCTTAAAATCAAATACATAGTCTTAAAAGTACACATTTCTGAAAACGGTATTATTTATCATGCATATGTATGCATATAGTACAGCTATAATTTCTCTTGATAAATATATGTTCAAGAGATTTCACATGGCTAATACTATTATTTTTCATCAACCTTACATCTTGTTTAGCTTACCAATGTAAGTTAAAACTTTTACCATTTTCTTCTACAGGACAAGAACAGACACCAACATTTAATTCCCAAAACAAGTGAAGCTTTACTAAATGTTATCTTTTTATTTTAGTCATCCTTAGCAATTCACTCCCTTTTTAATCTTTGGACTACAAAGTAATTCATAGCAACATTTTACTGTTGGTGAACAATTTTTTAATGTTTCCACAAATGTTAGAAGGTGATGAAAAATTTGGAAATGATGTTACTTAATACGTGATTTCCATGCTGGTACTGCGGGAAGCCACTGCTAAGCCTCTAATTGCTACTAAAGTCAGTTCTGACTTCACACTCAAGATCAATGTACTATATTCACTTCTGTAAAATTTATTAGATTTTACAGTGACCCTCCCCCTCCTCCCAAAGGACTTGCGATTGTCAAAAATAGAACCTCTGTGTTACCATTTTGGTGATTGTCCAACCTCCATGGGATCAGATAATAGGTCTTTTCCTTCGTGGCTATAATTGCACATGAAAAGCATGGTGAATAGGCAGCCATTTCCTAACTCCTCACTCTTCATGAGGCATGTTGTTGAGAGACTGGTGGATATTATACACATATCAAGACTTTTAAATAACTTTATCAGATGCACTGTCTGCAGTTCTCTGCAGTCCTCGACAGAATTTCAAGTCACAACACGGTTCTGACTCTCTAAGAAGTTGTCCTAAGGCTATGCAAAAATGCCATCTTCCACCAAGAGCCCAGTTGGAATAGAAATGCCCAGAGAGGCAGAAATGATGCAAGTGGAAGAACTATTAATGAGAATCACTGGAGTTTTAATGCACCTCAAATATGTCACTGAATTATATTACAGAATGTTTGATGGAGTTCCTCAATCCTACCTGTGCCGTCCGAGTCTTGAAAAGACACACGGAAACACTAATCATAGACTTATGTCTAGGGGTTTTCCTCTATCACCTCTAATTGTTTGATCCTTATTTTGTGTCCCCTACTGAGGCCTCTGATTCAGTTCCCTAGTCGTTATTTCAAAAGCCTAGCATATTTAAGACTCAGAAAACCTGGTCTATCCGAGCATTTGAATCAATGCATTTAGTAAAAGAAGTCATTGAGAGACAGTGGTTAAAACACGCCTCCCTCACTAGAATTGAGTAATGTTGGTGAATAGTTTCATAGTTTACTTGGCTCCAGAGGCCAAATCTGGTTTTAAACATCTGGCCATCAATACAATGTTAACTGAAGACTTACAAACACCGTAACATAGAAAAGTCCGTAAATTAGGGTTAAATTATACAGTTAGAACAATCCTCTCCAACACTTGGTCTTATTATTTTAGGAAATTGTGTCATTTGTTCAAGACATGTTGCCTGTGTGGCTGCTCTGTGAGGTTTCTATTGACACTATTGGTATCAAGGATGTGAGCAGTAAGTAGTCAAAGATGCTTTCTTTCCCAGCCTTTTAACCTTTATGGATCCAATATTTGTCAGAAATAAGTAGACATTATAATAAGAGAAAATATATGAGGAGCTGAAAGTGTCAGACGACGGGTCTAATATATTAATAACCTGAATAGTGTCTCACCTGGTATAGGCAATGCCAGTTGCCAATGTTACTGGTTTTACGTAGAAGAGCAAATAAGTAAAATCTGAGAAATAATATCAGCACTTCCCAAACAGCCTCAGAAATATAATTTTTACAGAGTTCAAGGTGGAGCCTATCTTGCTTACCAAGATAAAAAAGAATATTTTCCATGAGAGAATATATCTGTAATTTAGCTTATAAATATGTGAAGAAATAACAACTGACTTTCGGAAAAAAAATTGAGTGTAAAAATAATAATACATACCCTGTTTCCCCGAGAATAAGACCTAGTCAGACAATCAGCTCTAATGCATCTTTTGGAGCAAAAATTAATATAAGACCCGGTATTATATTATATTATATTATATTATATTATATTATATTATACCCGGTCTTATTTTACTATAAGTAAAGTAAGACCGGGTCTTATAATAATTTTTGCTCCAAAAGACGCATTAGAGCTGATTGTCTGGCTAGGTCTTATTTTCGGGGAAACACAGTAGTCCACATGCGCGTGCACATGTGTGTATGCAGTTATATCAAGTTTTCAACTTTGATGTTGAGTGATGTGCTTTTGGAGAAAGCTCTTTGTTATTTAAATGTGTTGTAGAATCTCAATAGATTTGAGTGGATTCCTGTATGGGAGGTACCAGTAACTTCAGTGAGGGATGGCACCAGCTGTGTGTTACCAGATATCACTGGATCTAGTAGGGGCTCAGTAAACACTGGCAGAATTAAATGCCTGCTGCAAAACTGGTGTTCTGCTTTCCTTCAAAATTACATCGGTAGAGACAGAACTCATTATATACCCTGAACAAACTTGTTTGCTCACGGCGTTAACATCACTGGTGGCTGTAGTGCTAATCATTCCAGCCTCCCACTCTCCAGATACTCTACTTCCCTATCGGCATCTCCATGATAAGATATTGTGGATAAGATATCTCCATGATATCTTAGCATCCCCTTTCCATCATTTTATAATAAAGAATCACATTGGTTCTTAATTCTACTCCGATGATTTTTCCCTCAGAGAATATTAAAATATACCCTTTAATTAACAGAGTAGGACACCAACTTTGCTGACAGCCTCAATGGGACACCTCCATGGGCATCAAAGCACAGAGAGGACAGGGAGGGGGTGCAAGAAAGCTGTTCTCTGTCTTCATGTGAGTGATGTTAGTCCATGATGAAGAAAGCCCCAGGAAGGCTCAGAGGTCATATAGTTGTTTATAAGGAGCTTTGCCTCATAAGTAGTCAAAAATGCTGGCCAGATGTCACTTGTTTCATGTACCTCACCTCCATCTAACCAGTCAGCCACTTTCCAATCTTAATCATCACTGAACATACCTTTAGAGAAAGCAAACGTTTGCTGGATCAGATAGTATTCCTGATAGATGGACACCTTTGAAAATGTGAAAATAAATTTGTACCCAATTTTAACTTGATGGTATCCTGCCTACATGGATTCTTTAGAACGTAGGGAAGGAAATAAATATCAGAAGAATTCTCAAAGTAGATTATCTTTAGGCCAGTGATTCTTAATTATTAATGGCATGCTAATTGCTTGAGAATGCATTTTGGAAAAGCTGATCTGTCTGAGCTTTAGAGTCAGTACAGTTAGCTAAAAAAAAAAAAAAAATCTTTCTAAAGAGACTGGTGAGAGAGACACTGAGTAATCCTTAGGGAGAGGTGGTGCCCAACTCTCAGCAATTCAGAAAACTCTGGTTATCTGCATGTTTTATAACCTCTCCTTCCCACCTTAATGCAGGTGGAACATCTCTCGAGAAACAGTGATTTAGGAATGATGAACATGCATTTTTCCCGTGGCTAATTTATATCACATCACCACCTTTCTGGAGGAAGAGTCTAATATCCACAGTTCCATGATGGGGTTTTTGCAAGTTTCAATTCACTTTCACAATGCCTCCAAATTCTTCCAGGTATGTAGTATAGTTCTAATAAATTACTGAGGTTTACTTCAAGTCCCTTGAAGATCCATAGACATCAAAGTCCCAGCTGATTTATTTTTCTACTTTCTACTTCTACACCCAGGTCTGTTAGCTTCCAAAATAAAACAATCTGTGGTGATTTCACAGAGGTTCTAACTTCCCTAACTTCACATCCTCCAAAACCAACACAACCAGCAAAAGAGCCAGATGGCAGTTGTCGTCCTGCAAGTGCTGGTTGTCACCACCAGGCAAAGGGACAGAATTCAAGTAGCCAGTCTTTGGGACAATACCACAGACCCCGAGGGTCACCAGTGTGAGTTGAAACAGGAAGAGAGCGCCCTGGCTACTGAGAGCTGGAATTCCCGATTCTACATAATTTATAGTCAGTTACTGTTACCACAAACCAACAATAAACACAACAAAGAAAGCAAAAAAGAAAGCTTTTCATTGTCTTTTTACTCTGTCTTTCAAAGCTTTTGAGTGACTCCAGGCATGTCCTTTTTAGGTTTTTACTCTCCTTTTATAAATATACATGCAGATACAGTGTGATGTTTAATATATGCCACCTAGCTCCCGAAGGCATAATGAAATTCTGCAACATTAGAGTGGCTCAAAATGGGAAGAAACAAAATGGGAAGGATTGCTGTTTCTGTTCTGGTTCATTCTAGTTGGCAGTTAAGACAATCTAAAGTGTGAGGATTTGTTGACATTATAAGAATGCTTTGGCAAAGCACACCGGCTTTCTTAATATCTTTCTTCATTTCTTTAGTTTAAAAAAGAGTGAGCAGATACCTGTCAGCCAAGAAGAGAGGACTGAGAGGAAACCAAACCTGTTGACAACTTGACCTTGGACATCTAGCCTCCAGAACTGTGAGAAAATAAATTTCGATTGTTTACATTACACACACAAAAAAGGCAGAAACTAATTCTCTTATCTTTCCTACTTATGCTAAAGACTTGTTCCTGAATAAGAGATTAACCTATTGGCAACCTCTTAAATTCCTAAAGGTCCAAATTGAACAGGTGGTTCAATTACCAGGAAAAAGAAGAAAAAGCCTACAGTACACTAAGTATCCCTTAATAACTGATAAGCTCAGTAGCAGGGTAATTTAGAAATCGACAATTATATATGCATATTCTCTATCATTGTTCTGAAGAAGGAAAAAATATAGATAAGAGGGATAAAGTGGATTGGGGAAAGGTTGAGCTTTGGATCCCACTGACATGGGTTTATTGATTGATTTCCTGAGGCATAGTGAGAGCTTAGGGCTTAAAATCCCGTAACTTGATCTCCTATGGGCTGAATGGAGTCCCTGAAATTAGACTGCATAGATTCACCTATCTATCCATTCCCATGTCTATGTTTATCTTGACAATTTTAATAGGGGAATAAAATTTGTTGAGTTCACAGGGACTTATTTAGAAGCGTACTAAATAAGTGAGTCATAAGTTCTGCCAAATTAATATATTAATTTTCACAGAAGTCATCCAACGTGACGTTATGTCCTGTCACAGTTTAAAAAATACCTTTTATGCAAATTCCAGAGACTGAAAATAAATGTAAAAATAAGTGTTACCAGTCATTTAAATTCAGTTCATTTTGACAATCACATTCTCTTTCTCTCTCTTTCTCTCTCTCTCTCTCTCTCTCTCTCTCTCTCTCTCTCTCTCACACACACACACACACACACACACACACACAAACCCCAAATTCTTCAAACCCAATTTCCATTTCTATTTAAATGTCTAGAAAAGACTAGCTACAGGCAATAATGAGAAAATGCCCATTTCACAGCTGAAGTGTTTCATTAATGGGGAAATAGAGCAAGTATTTGATAATGGAGTCTTACAGTCAAAGGCTAAACCAATCAAGAGCAGTGACTCTTGTCTCAAGTGTAGTTTCCATGCCCAGCAAGTGTAGTTTCCATGCCTGGCAAACAGCAGTGCAGGGTGCACTAGGGAAGGAAGTAGGGAGCCAACGTTTCCATGGTTTTTTTCCAACATTCCTGTTGCCAAGGAAACCTCCTTTGTGTGGTGTATTCCCAGAGGCACTTGAGGTAGAGTTGGAACTCAAAGAGTGTGAGCTCCTTACAAAGTGGTAACCCCCTCCCCCAATCTATTGCCCCTCCGACATTGTATATATCTATTACAATCCCATTGACTCTATTCCCTATGCTGTACTCCATATCCCATGACTATATACACACATATATATACATATATATGTATATATATATATATAATAGTTGACATACAATATTATTCAGTTTTGTGAGAAGTGAAATGTCTAACGCATTGTTTTGTACACCCAAAACTAATTTTAAAAAAAATTTAAAAAAAAGTAAAAGACAGAAGGAGCAGTACTAAAATTCTCAGGGTTAGTGACTGTTTATTATACAATGAGGAACCCACACTCATTTGTTCTAGCCAAAATAATAAACAATGTGCATCAATAAAAAAAAATTAAAAAAAGAATGTGAGCTCCTTGAATTGTGTTGTTTTTAACTGATGGGAAATTAAAAAGACAAAAAGCAATTGACAGAGGGAGGAAAAATACCATGAAACTTTTGTGGCGTTTTCTCTGTCTGGGGAGAGAAGCAGCAAAGCCAATAATGACAGTTTGTTATGAAATTTTTGTTGAGTACGGAAGTCGAAGAAGATAAATAAATGAGAATTGGAAAGCTTCAGTTCCCCGACAATGTATGCTTTTTTCACTGGACAGGAAAATTAGCATAAGGACTGCACTGAGAAACATTTCATGTTGTCGTTGCTATCACTCTCTAAGATATTGGGGGTGTCTGGGGCTCACCGGAGTGGTCCCGCAAGACGAAGGCCATGTCTAAGGCCCTCCTTGGACCTACAGGTTGAGAGCGGGGTAATTAATCACTGCTATTAAAACTGTGTCACACACTATTCCAAATTGAATTTTTAAATTTCCCATTTGTTGGCTGCCAGTGTATGTAAAACAATTGATTCCTTTATGTCGTCCACATATTCTGCCACAATTGTTAAGTTCACTTATTGCTTCTAGTCATTTTGTAGACTGTTTTGAAATTTTTAGGTAAATATGGATATCATCTGCAAATACAGTTTTACTTCTTAAAAAAGTGTGTCACACAAATGTTGGAAGCATCAGTTTCACATGCACGTGTTAAATCATGAGTTTTAATAAAGATGCTATAGCAATAAGTGGCAGGATTTATACTTACAGCACAGGTATGTGTCTATAAGCTCAAAGGCAGAAAAGGAAGAGGCAAAAATAAAAATTCATTGTTGTGTTAGTGTGAAGTTTGTGGGTCTTTTAAAAAAAATCCCTTATTGTAAGTACTGTGTTGCTTTCCTAATTTATAAAAAGTTACATACTCGAAATAAAACAATAAAAATTACCATTAGGACCATCTTCTCTTTCTCCTAATTCTTGCCACAATTTTCAGCAGGGCAGGAGCTTTTCTCTCTGATTTATCTTTTGTCCTTGAATTGTTCTCTTTGACTCACCTTCCTGATAAAAGCTGAGCCTTTCTTACCAGATAGGTCTAGTTGGTCTCAGCTGGGGAAATCAAGGTCTCCATTAAGATTAACTAAAGAACACCTAACACCTTCAGACCTCTGTCATGGAATACCACCCACTCTGGTCAACACTGTCCTTATATAAACAAGTGATTAGAGTGATATTTGTTTATAAGTTGTTTTGCTTAAGAAAAAAATGCATGCAACCCCCCTTGGAGCTAAACTTGAAAGATTCTGCCATATATTCTTAACGATACCTCCAAGTGTGTACTCCAATGTAGTAGCCTGAATTTTTGGCACTACTCTGGCCTCTCTTTCTACCACTTTTTTTTTTTTTTTTTTTTTTAATTCTTGAAGTAGTTGTGACTCAGAATGGCTCATAAAAATTGCAATGGTGCTGGACCTACTGAAAAAAAAAACAAAAAACAACAACCCCAAAACAACAGAGTAAGAGCATCTGGGAGAACATCAAAAATGCAATTTTAATGAGTCTCTAGATACCTTCAAGGAAATGATGTGGGAATCAAGGAGAAGATGTCATCAGGCAATTAGGGATTGGTGTCAGTCCTGGAAGGGCATCAAAATCTTTCCTGCAGTCAAGGAAGGTGAGGTGACAGCTCTGAATAGTACCTGGATGAAACCAAGGAGGGCGGCCTGGCAAGGTTTCAGGAATTTGGACAAGAGCATAAGTGTGAAAGCTTTTGCATGTTGCTAACATGATCTTCCAAGGGACAGATGTGCAAAAATGCTTCTGCCATGGACTCATGCTGTAACAACTGAATCAATTAGTGACCTTACTTGTAGGCATGAGACGCCCATCAGCTCTAAAGAAGGTCTGTGAGTCACTGTGTGTCTTTTATAATTATACTAACTCTATTCGGCACGCACAATCCGGTAGCCTTCCTGGATTATAGTCATTGCTGCTTGGCTCCAGAACTGCAATGTTCATGTGACACTCATTAGGACAGAAGGGCCTGTCTGTGGCATTTCAGAGCTGGAAGGGAGAGATTAAAATTTTGTTCTTATGTTGATGGTCTGGGAAAGGGATAAGCTAGGACAGAGGCAGTACCGAGCATCCATGCTGATTGGTTTGGCTGAATTTGTAGGACACAGCCACATCTGAAGACAGTGGGAAGAAGAAATAATTTTAAACAGCAGCACATTTCAGGGCTACTCTGAGGGCTACACTACCACTTCTGAGGTAGTGTCCTTTACATTCAGTGACTTGCACATTGTTGTCCATTCAAAGTTGGAACACAGAAATTTTTAAGCAATCGTGAGTCCCTTGGAAATGACAAATTTAAACACCATCCAAAAGGCTAATGATTTTCCTGTGGGTACCACTGCATCTTTGAATTTGGGAAGCAAGATAAAAGTAACATTATTCAAGATGCTTTTCACTTCTTAAATCTCTAAGTGAAGTCACAAACCCTCAGGGCTCACTTGATGCTGGCTCTCAGAATAGCAAGGTGAAAGAGAGACAGTGTAGTACTATTCCAGTTCAATGTGGAGGAAATGTAGCACATTCTTCTTAAGCATTTGAATGTTAGATTGTGAAGGTCTCTGGAAGAATGAAGTGCCCTGTCTCATAATGGAGAGGAGTATGTACAATGGAAAGAAATGAGATTGATAAAATAAAGGGGAAAATGCAGACAACTAAAACATAATATGAAAAGCACCCAGAGTTTGAAGAGAAAAGCAGGTTTACTTTAAGTAGAAAGGAAAAGAAAAAAAGAGAGGACCAGAAAACTTGTGTGGAGTCAATAACTATAGATGGAAAATAAATAAAATAAGAAAACAGAATTGGGGATGGGGTGGGAATGGAGACCATGAGGAATTAAAAAAAAAAAAGTGCTTCCAAAGAAAGATGGGACTGAAAATGGGGTCATTCATAGAGCTAAGTGACAACTGACTGCAGAAATTGTTGAAAATAAATTAACAAGAAATAAAAGGGGGAGAAAACAAAACAAAAAATAATCTTAACCTTTCTTAATTTAGTTCAGTTAAGTCATCAGGTAAACCTGTGAGCTTGGAACAAGTAGTTTTTGGTTCCTTAGATTTTTCTAACGCATTCAGATTCTCTTATTTAGGAAAACTGCATAGGAATGTCAGAGTTTTGAAAAAACAGAATTTGTATGCTTATCTCGCCGCCTTTCTTTCCTTACCATCTCTTATCCAACTCTTTCTTCCTTCCTTCTTACTTTCCTTCCTTCCTTCCATTCTTTCTTTTTTTAAAGCTACTGTTTTCCACTTTCCATTGCATATTACCGTTACAGAAATATTGCTGCGATCTGTCTTACTTCCTATCTTTACAGAAAAGCAGAAATGCTACCCAAACTAGTAGTGCTTAACTGCATAACAAATGGGTATTAAACACCAAAAGATACATCAAAAGCAAAGTGCTAAAGCAAGTCTTACAAATGTGTTGCATGATAACTCCCTTTCATGATAACTCCTAGGGGATAGGGAACCTTGCTGTCTATACTGTTTTGAGAACTTGTAAGATTTTTCTGGCCTAAAAATAGCAATTATTGCTCCCAATAAGGTTAACCTTTCTCATCATCTCAGCTTAATACTTCTCATTCCCATTTCTGTAAATGGGATAATTAGGCCAATTAATGAAAGAAACTCATGAACATTGCCATAGAAACCTTTTCTAGACTAATATTTTCAGAACAGCATGTTCTGCAAGGACTCATCCATGTGACTTCCACTGATGTTAACAGAAATTAGACAATTAAATCCTCATGTAACTCTTAGCTAATTCACCCCCTCTTCTTTTAGTAACACAATAATGCAGACACCTATAGTATAAATTGCTTCCTCAGAGCTGTCAAGTGTAACAATTTTTGCCTTGTTTCTGAGTGATTATTGATAATGCATTTTTCTCAAATTAAATAAATATATATATATACATATACATATATATATATATATACACATATATAATATTAGGGGTTTTGACTATTAAAATGTAGGGAAATTATATGAAGAATAATTCGACAAATAAGTCTTTTTTAAAACATCGAATTTGGGAAAGGCAACTTAAGGTAAAAAAAGAAAACCCCACTATAAAATTAATGTATCTTATTGGTTACAGTGGTATTCCAAATTCTTTCTTTAGCTCTGGTATTCCTTCTCCTCATCTCCAGCCCACCGGAAGGTGGGGGTGGGGTTGGGGGATTCCAGGTGAGGAATATCATAAGAACAAAGAAAGAGAAAAGATTTCTTAAGATAAAACCCCTCTCAATTACACTGACACTGACTGCTTAATGACTGAAGCTAAAAACACAGAATTCACTGTCAACCTTACTCAATTGCTCTGGTTAAACAAATTTATAGACTCCATTAAGGTACATTTTGCCCCATCCCAAATGTGTTTCAGAACATTAAAGAGACAATCATCTTCTTTCTTACCGGGAGCTGCTAATATAAACAACATGCTTATTCCAACAGAAATATTATTCCTGAAAGAAAAACAAAAAGCTAAACATGTTCTTATTTATCGAAATTCTGTGCAGACCTATCAGGAAAGGAACTGTGGCTTTGGTCTATTACAAAAACATGCTCTCATATAATTATACCTTCCTGCCAGAGATGTAACCAAGTCCATTCAGAAGGAAAGAAAATGATGAAGGAAACGGCCGCTGTGAACAAACGGTGATATGAGGAGATTTCCAGGGCCTAACCATTCCCTGCCGTTTGAACACTTTCAAAACTAGTCAGCTGAAATGAGTTTCGATGAGAGCATTGTTACTTTAAATTAATCAACATTCACAACTTGCTAAGCAGACACAAATTCAAACATACTGTACCCCTGAAAGTAACCCAAAGTTTCTGTGACATATTCCTTGGGTGTTTGAACTTTGAAAAATGTGTGTATTCATTTATTGATGTGGATTGGATAGGTTGCCTTTCTACTTCAGTTCATAACATTTACCTACAGCGTTGCTCTAAATAATGTTTGAATTGGGTGGCTGAGAGGTTTCCATGTAGCCTTTTAAACTTTTCTCTCTCTCGCACATGCACATGTACGTGGACATGTACATGCATGTTCCCTGTACAAGCTAACATGAAAATAGGCACAGGTATGATTCATTCTCTCAACGCTTATGAGCACCTGCTATGTAGTAGAATCATGCCGTACTTATTTTCTAACTCAAAATTTGGATTTGTAAACGTGAATGAATTAATTCTAAATACTTACTGGCTATAATTCATAAGGTCATGGATGCTGACTATGCAGTGTTAGATTTGTGCCTGACATAAAAAAGAATGTCAAATAAAAGAGTGAATTTGGACATGTCTTTTCCCTTTGCGATGACTTATACACAGGCCAGTGGTAAAACATGTACCATCTATTACATTGCTCTCAAGATGGTAGACCCCGTGGCATCAGCATCACCTGTGAGCACGCTACTAATGTAGACTCTCAGGATTCATTCCAGAACTACTGCATCAAAATATGCATCTGTAGAAGATCCTGGGTGGTATCTATATACCTTAAAGTTTGAGGAGCATTGGCCACAGTAGCCCTCCCCCATCACCCCCACTATGTGATGGGGTGGGCATGGCATTTACAAGCTCTTGTTAGGAATCTTCAGAGGCCTAGAGTCGATTTACCTGTAGAAGGGGCTAGACGGAGTTGAATTGCTCTACCTAATGACATAAGAGGTATTTTGGATTTTTGTTCCAGAGAGAACCAGAAAAATCTAATGGCTTGTTACAGAGCTTGCGTTTCTGACATGCTGACCCTCTCCAACTTTATAATTGTTCGCTGAAGAACTCCCTACACACAAATGGCTTTTTGGATATGTAGAATTGAAGTTTGAATCAATGCAATCTATATTCTAAAGGTTAGAGTGTCTCAGGCGGATTCCTGGATTATGCTGTTAGACCATCATCAGTTAGCAAAATAAAACAAACAGGAGCGAAGTTCCCTGACCTGATTTCCTCTTCCCTCACTACTCTTCTGTATGCCTTTTATTTACATATATTTTAAATTAATTGCAACCTTCTTTATCTGCATCCATCATTCTTCTCTGTGATTAGTTGGACAACAGGAGGTCTGTTGTAAGGCTTATTTCCATGGTTTCTATCAGGGCAGGGGAAGATGATACTCTGAGGGGTGGGGAAATTCTGATTTCTCTCTCGTGAATGGGGAGGGGTGATAACATATCTCCAAGTTCTCTGGGTATTATTTTTATGACTGCTTGTGTGCTCGCCTTACAACCCTGCATGTGTTAGATGGGACTGAAGTCACATAATCAAGGGCAAAATCTCCCAAGTTAGACTTTGTCAGCCTGAGTAAGCCAGCTGAGTTTCTGAAATCTGCATCTGTTACTAAATCTGTAAATACTGAAGTAGTAGAAGCCTCCTTTCTGGCTCTGACAAGAGAGATTCCACATGAGGCAGGAGGCCGACCTTCCATTTCCTTATTTAGCAAAACTGAGTGTTTAAACTCCATTTCTATTTATACTATTCATATCTCATGATGGCTGTTGAGCCAAATATAAGACAAAGTCCAAGGAAAGTTTCCGTTAAATATTAGTGAAGAGTGAGGAAAGAAGCTCAAAAACTTTTAAAGACCTCCACTATTGTCTCCTGCAAGAGATTCCAACTCTACTGTTGCAAAGCAGGTTGGAGCATCATTTACTTAACACAGAGACCGGAGAGTAACAGACTCAAAGTAAAGTAAAAAGTTTACAGGAGCTTCACAAAAGCTGCGTGATATTTTACAATATGATGCATTTTTTAAAGATTTCCTTTCCATGGTTTCCTTCTGAACTACAACTTGAAAAGTAAAACATTTTCATGAAAATGCTCTATGAAACTGATTTTTATCCAAAAGGAATCATTCAGCAGATAACTGGAAGTAGGGGTGAGAAAAAGGATTGTAAAAAGCAGAGGTAGGATGTAACTCCACTGTTTTCAGAATCCACACCAAAGGATTTATTGCAGTTATTAAGTTAATCTAATTTAAGGTTCACTCCAGTTTTGTGATTTCCCCCCTTGTTGCTCTATTCTGCAGCCATTTTATCTTCCCATTGTCCTATTTTCATGACATTCAAGAATATGGAATCTTTTGGTCTATCAGGAAAACAGAACTGTTGGACTGCCTGGTTAAACAGTTATCTACATTACTTTTCTGCCTAAACCTAAAGTAATATTACTGGCATTAAGCAACAGTATTGAAAGTCTGGCAGGGGAGAGATACAGGCAGCCGCTTGTTGGAACAGCTATATATATGCTATATATGGACAGAGGCCTTTATCTTCTAGACTGTTTCTATGGAATGTTTCCAACTTCTTTTAGGGAATGCAGCATTTCTTATTTACTTGGGAAGGAACCAAATAATAGCATGCTCTAAAGAACTTCAAAGTCTCTCCGCCATCCCGGCTCTTTGGGAGTATTGGGGGCAACCTTTGCCTTGAGATTCATTTCAGGACTTTAGGAAGTCTTATAATTGTGGTCATAAATACCTACCTCTTTGCAACAGATAACACTAGTAAATAGAAAATCAGCAAAAATATAGATGATCTGAACAACAAAATAAACTATCAGGATTTCACTGACATGTATACACATTCCACCCAACAACAGCAGAATACCTAGTATTTTCAAGAGCTTATGGAACATTCACCAAGACAGACAATGTCCTGGGCCATAAAACAAACCTCAACAATTTTATAAGAATTGAAACCATGTATGTTTCAATTAGTCAGAGTATGTTCTCTGACTAATATGGAATCAGTCAGGAATTAATAACAGAAATACAACAGGAAAATCTCCAAACACTTGGCATGAAACAATACACCTCTAGATAAGCCATAGGTCAAAGAAGACTCAAAAACATTAACAGTAGCTATGAATGAATGAAAATGAAAATACAGCCTATCAAAAATGTGTGGGACACAGCTAAAGCAGAGCTGAGAAGGCAACCTATAGCGCTAATTGCTCACGTTAGAAATAAGAAAAGTTTTCCAATCAATCCTTTAACTTCCTACTCAAGAGACTACAAAAAGCAGAGCAAAATAAAACCAAAGTGAGCAGGATGAAAATAATAAACATAAGGTAAGAAGTGATATAATTAAACAGTGAGAAAAACAAAGAGCTAGTTCTTTGAAAAGACCAATAAAACTGGTCAATTTAGCAAGACAGGCAAAAATAGAGAGAATTTAAAAGCCACCAGTCTCAAAACTGAAATAGGACATCACAACATCTCCTGCAGCTGTTAAAAGGATAATAAAGTAATACTATTAACAGCCTTACACTCACAAATTAAACAAGCAATTCCTCAATGACCACCAACTACCAAAACTCAGCAAAGATGAAATAGATAATCTGAGCAGTCGATAATGAATTGAATTCACAATTAAAAAGCTCCAGAAATTATATTAAAATAAAAAGTAAAAAATAATGCTTTTGAAAATCTCCAGGCCCAGATGGTTTCACTAGAAAATTCTATCAATCATTACAAGAAAAAAGCACCAAATTTACACAATTTCTTCCAAAATATAGAAGAGGAAGAGATACCTCCCAATTCATTTTTGTTGAATTTAGGACATGTCCAAGACTTTGGAGAGCCAAGAATGAAGCGACATATATGTCTTTTAAAGTCAAACTGAAAAGGGCATTTGGAGTTGGAGACACCATCAAATAGAAATTCTTTTTTTTTTTAATCCCTTTCCAATGTGTAACCTGTACATACATATCTCAGCTGCTCTGTGCCATTTGTTAATGACCTGCTCTGCAAAATGATATGGAAGCCCAGGGTGGGTCAGGAAGCAAAAGTCCAGGGTTCCAGATGTGTTTTGCTATTAAGCCAACTTACGCAGTTGAATAAATTAAATGTTATCTGCCTCTGTAACATGGGCACACTGGTTTAGTTCCAAAATGCTAGTTTCTATGTGATTATCCATGCCAGCCAATAAAGGCAAAACCAGTAACTGTGTTTATGCTGTTACCATCAAATGGTTAATTAATACTCAGGCTTAAAAACATGAAACCTGGCTGCTCCTCCGAATTGGATCAACTGTGGGACCCAAAGTAATTTATTTCACCTCTCTGAGTAACAGTTTTCCTGTCTGTACAACAGGAGTCCTAGTAGCTAGTATTTCCCTTGTAAATTTGTGGTGGGGATTAAACAATGCAATGTTTGTAAATACTTAACATAGCAACTAGTCCATAAGCGATCTTGAACTCATGGTGGATACAATTATGGCTAACATTTTTGTGGTCTTAAAGATGTTATTAATCACGAGTAAAACCATAATGACATAGGTATTAACTAAAAGTGATATGAGAATTGACTATTAAAATAAACCTAAACTTTAAGGACTGAAAAGTGTGTTCATCAGAAACTCATATCAATATCTGATCACTGAGGAAAATCTATTCTCAAGCAAGACACTCTCATTTTCAAGTCTCTCAAAGCAAGAATGATTTGAACACCATAGTTTTTTGGCTGTAACCTGTTAACTGCCTTTCTATGTAGCGCTGGGTTATCAACAATTGCCTTATAAAGAACATTGCCCCCCCCCCCGTTGGGGGAACCCAATAATGTCAAATTGACGATAAACAATTTTTTTCCATTAGAGACATTTCTATATTAAAGCTTTTTATTTTCCTCACATATGTAGCTACAAAATTCAAATATCGCTGTGCAAATCAACTATTCAATTTTTCCAAAGTTTCTTAAAATAATGGCCTTTATTTATAATCTTACCAGCATATGCTTCTTCTGCCACCTGCTTAGTACCTTTATCACCCATTTACCAATGGGTAAAGAGTACAAAATCACCAGGAGGAAGACTATGCCCCTTACTGGGCCTCAGTGTAACTCAAGTGTCCTAGTTAGTCACTTGTAAAATATCCAATTCACTTTCTAAAAATCCACTGTGTATAACTTTAAGACCTAGGAAAGATATAGTATTTACAGAGATTTCAATGCTGCCAAGAATGGAGAAGAAGAGACACTTTTTCAATTGCGATTAAATAAAGATTAAGAATAGTGCCAAGAAGCAAATTGGGATTAAAATCTCAGATGGCTATAGCTGACATAATTTTGCCCCATTATAATGCTTAATCCTGGGATTTACTGAGTTTACTGTGATGCAGTCTGGTGTCAGCACCAGCTGAAGATGGGAGAGGGTCAGATCCAGGATGCAAGACTACAGGAAACAGGAGGAAGAGCGAGGCAAGGCAGCACTGTGGGGTGGGGACATGTGAACAGTGGTCCAGAGGTCAGCTTAGAGAGGAATTGTTTTCAAGGTCCTCCAGACTATATGGCTTTTACAGTTATCCAAAGAGGTTTTCTCCTCTATGAGATGGTCCATTGACAAAGAGTTGCTCCCCCAAATAATTCCATCATGTCCCTTTCGAAAGTCCCTGTTTGTATCACTAAACCCAGCAAAATGCCTGCCAACTGTAGGGCCAAGAGCCTCCATGCATTGTTACAGAGACATTGCATGAGCTGGGTTACCTGAATTTTATTAGCAGAGGTGATTCTCAGTGAGGTCAGGGGACATGATCTGCCTTTCCAAACATTCAGTAACTTCAACACTGCAGTGGAAACTGCATTGGATTTTAGGTCTGATATCACCTGTGGTCGTCAAAAACTAGGAGCTCAAAAGTCTCAGTCCACATGCATATCCTGATGTTTGACTTCTGGAGAAAATACTGTTCATGTATCATTTCTCTTTTCTCCCCACAGACCACATTAGTGGCCACTCACTTCCTTACCACTTGAAGCACTTGCTTCTATTTTGAGCATGATATTGCTTTAGAATGCATTCTTCTAATTGCAATGTTATTATCTCATCTCGAGGGTGGCATTTCCGTGGTGAGGCAGAAGCATGGGGCCAAAGCCACCAGCTTCCACGGAATGTAGTTGAGTCCTGTTAAATCTCTCTGAGATAGAGAGGGGGTGTTTCTGCACCCCTAAATTATCCCAGGATGTTTTTCAAAGGAGTAAAACATGTCACATGTACTCTGCCTTGTGTTGACACTCCTAAGTGAAGTTAGTAGAGAAGAACCAATGGGAAACCCGAGGCTTGTTCCTAATCTAATTCTCCTGTCCAGTTACCACATTCAGCCAATGTTCTCAGCCCCTCCAGGAGACCCAGAGTTTACAGGGTTAGTGGGTTCTGGCATGTTTGGAACCACATTACTGTACATGAACTGTACTCTAATGCAAGGCTGAACTATCTCTTTAGAAATCTGTCAAACGATGACACTAAACTAAATTTAAACTATATTATAAGTAGATATCTGCATCTTTCTTCTTCTAAAGGTATTGGAAACCAAAAGGAAAACTTTGTTATCACCTCTGGAACAACAGCTAGAAGACTATAAATTAATTCTTTGATAAACATTAGCAGAAGAAAATAAGACAGGGCAGAATGCAAACAACACATTACCATATAGCATATATCTAAATGCATAGCACAGTTACCACCAAATAATAGAGATAATGACATTTTCTAACAGTCAGAGAAAATATTGCCAAACGCTTTTGTCGAAAAAACTAATAATTTGAAACCCTTTTGTGTTCTTATTACTGTAAAAGCGTAAAGTCAATTCAGAGGTCAAACTAGCTTCTTTCTCAAACTAACACGGTGTGGAAACAAGCCAACGTCGGGATGCCTCCCAAACGTTTCTCTCATTCTTCTTGCCTAGACTGTAGGCCATGCAGTAAATGAAAGAACAGACAGCTATTCACAGATACAGAGGAATTCCATTATTTTTCCAATCTGACAAAATTCTAGCAGTGTCAGCATTAGTATTCTTATTGGGATTAACTTTTGGCAAGGATGGTGCTTTTTGTCATAGCTTCTAACAATGGTACATCTTTGGTATCCATCACACACTTATATCTGTACATATTATATACACACATCCATCAATTCACTGCAGAAAGATGACAAGGCATTGATGAGCGGTAGTGGGAACATATGCCCTACCAGGACCTACTTACTGAAGGAAGGTTGGGTCCCCCCGTCTGGCGGTCTTCGGGGTGCCAGTTAGCAGTTTTCCCTGCAGTGTGGTCGGCAGGAAGGACAGAGATCTGTCCCTAGCACGCGTCAGTGAGCCCTGCTGGTTTGCTGTGGCCCTCTGGGTACCGGCGTCCCATTAGGAGTGTGACACAGTAGGGAAAGAGACCGGTTCACTGTGAGACCTGCTACTCACTCTCGTACAGTGCATCGGCCCCCCTTCCCACTGCACAGTGGCTGCCGAGCTCTGGGCTGCAGACGTGTGGCCCTCGAGAAAGTGAGCCATGGAGTCAGAGTGCCACCGGGACACAGGCTGCAATGTCAGTGACCTTCTACAGATAGGGCTTTGTAGGAGGGTATTAGAAACAACCTAATGCGATCCTCTAGCCTTAGGAACCAGGGGTAGAATTCTCTTTAAGTTGAAAAAAAAGAAAAAAAAAAGTATGAACTAGGAAGATAGGGATAGGGTTGGCTCTCTGCTTCAAAATAAACTAAGAAAGAGGATGCAACAATAATTCACAGACACCGTGTTTAGCATGCATGCCTGGGATGCTGGAGTGACGGGGGCTTCACCTTCTTGTACCTGTTACCTCTCTGCACAGAGTTAATCAAATGCTCCATTATCTTCCCTGGGTAAGGGAAATGAGCTGGTTTAAATCGCCACGCTTGAATACTCACCCAGCTGAGAGATTTACATGCAAAGACAACTGGGTTAGAAGAGAAAATGGGAGACAGACTCCAAGTACCTGCGTGTTGTGCTGTGTGTGGCATCTGTTGACCCCTCTGGGCACTGTACTGCACTGAGGCCATGGGCCGGTACTGCTGCGTGGTTGAGGTAGGGTACTGACCGGATGGATAATAATATAGGGGCATCTGCGGAAGAAAGGGAGAAACAGCAGGGAGTGACAACTGTGCATTAAGTAACTTTTTAAAACTTACATTGTCATCTTATGACAGAATATGACTGGAGTCGATTGTAACTGCCCAAATCTTCCTCCAAGCCTATGTGTGTGTTCACGCTAGTCCTCCCATGAAGAGGTGACATCTATTCCCTAAGCCCTTGAATTGGAGCTGGCTCTGTGACTGGCTTTGACCAATGCCATGAGGCAGACAGAAATGATGACTTCTAAGACTTGCAAGCCTGATCCTTAAGAAGGCTTGCAGCTTCTGCTTTTGCAGGATGAGAGCCCAGCCACCACGCAAAGAATTCCAGGGAATCCTGCTGGAGGAAGAGGCGATATGGAGAATAAAGGAGCCCCACTCTGCAGGCTACACCAACATTCTAGGCATGTGTGAGGCCCTCTTGGATGTTCCAGCCCCAGTCAAACTGTCCCCGCCAGTACAATATGGGACAGAGATGGCCCATCCCCACCCAGTCCTGCTCAAACTGCTGACCTAGTCATGAGCAAGACAATGGTGATTATTTTAAAACACTGAATTTTGTGTTTTTGAAATGAAACGAGTGAATGCAATAGTCATCAATAACACCAAAAAAAAAAAAAAACAAACAACAAAAAAAAACTATGGTGGTTTTAAATATCCTATCTAACTGGAATTGTTTTTCTGGTGGAAACACAGGTGAGGCATGAAAACTGCTGATCTGTTGCCTAAAAGAAGCAAAGAATAAAATTATGAAATATGGTAAAGTCTATCAAAGCACTTTGCAGAGTGATTGGCACACAGGCAGGATCCCAGAAATTTATGTTCAATCTAAAAAAGGGAAATACGTTAAAATATTGCCTATGTCACCTCCTGTTCTTGTGTGATGACTGAGAATGGCTGCACATATTCTAATTACTTCCAGTAAGATTCAAATCAAATAGCTCCTGATCTGGAAAGACTTCATTGCCTGCTTCAGGTCACTTATATTCAGGCTATTCTCTCACTAATCTTAAACATTCTTTATTTCTAGACCTCTGACTTTTCTTCTGTCATCTTCTTTAAAGTGTAAACGGAGGCACACCAGTATGCAGCCTATAAGTATTGCATTCATAGAATAAAACTATGAGTCATCTGTTTGAGAACTGTGATTTTTATGGCTATTTTATTTTGTGATTTGCTCATGTCAAATAGGAAACACTCTTCAATTTCAATCTTGCTATTGAAACATACGTAGCCTGTTTTCCTGCCTCAGGATAAAGTAGGTCCAAGACAGGTAACATGGCCTGTATGGATCTGTGGTGTTGCAATCCCATGGAATGATGATGAAGTAAGTACAATTCTGACTATCGGAATATTGGAACATCCATACAATATGGATGTTCAAGGGTGAAAAGCTGAAAGAGTCTGAAACAAATACAGGTCAGTATGTTGCAATTAACTAATTTATTGTATGTATCGTTTACAGTTATTTGATCTTACTGGTTCTCCCTTTCTTTGTACGGCAATTTATAACAATAAAAACCAAAATGATTCTGGAGTAATAACAAGTTCTAGTTATGCTCCAGCAAATGGTGATGCTATTAAAGATGACTGCCATTCTATACAGCAGGTGATTCCCAATATTAACAGTAAGAACAAGTACTATCTAATTTGTTCATTAGCATTATATTTGTAGGACTTTTAGGAAGAATCGCATTTTGTTCCTTTAGGAGAGATTGTTTGTTGATTCAGTGTAAGCTCTTAAATGTGTTATCCAACCCTGCTCTCTCCTCTTATATTTAGTATGAAACATGATGATATCTTCAGGGCTGAGGGACAGGGTTCAAACAATTGAAAATTTTCCTGATGAGCACTAATGGTTTGGATAAAAGTGCAATTCCTAGTTGAGAGAGGGGTCGGGGGGCGGGGAGAGACTCATTTTTAGTACTGTTTTTCTGTTTGTTTTAATCTTGTTTTTCTCCCAGTTCTACCTTCTTTGATACCCTGACAAAAGGTGGCTGAGATTTGGTCACTTCGGCCCAGCATCTCCAGGTGGATCATCAGCCAGCCGTCAGGAATTGCAGCTCCCAAGCATACAGGGCAAGTGGGAAATGGCATTGGACTCATTCTCATCCGCCTCGTAGAGTAAGGAGGCTGGGCTGAGCTAAGAGGGACCTCTGAAGGATCAATATGAAAGGTTGGCAGGGAGAGAACGGAAGGGACAAAGGAGTGAGAATAGTCTAAAAAGGAGGAAATGTATATTTTCAAATAACTATGTTAAAATGCAGAGAATCAAAAAGTGAGTGGATTAGGAGAGGGAAGAAAGAAATGAGAGGAAATCAAAAAACGAAAACAATAAGCACTTCTCTCACTTCCCTTCTGCAAATCCCTCTTCGCCTTGTCCATGTGTTTCTTGCTTCACCCGCCAGTCAGCATTCAGAAAGCACGCATGACAAATCAGACACACGTGACCTCCAAGGGTATTAAATAGTTCATTTTCTGCATGCGTTTAACATATGTCCTTGGATGCCCAAGAACTGTCGCTCACAAGTTCTTCTCTTTGCTCCACAGTTGAGTAATCAAGTTCTAAAATGTTTACTAAATTGAAAATCACTGTGGGTTATATCCTATACTTCAATCTGTGGTTCTTTTAAAAAGAAATTCATGGATGTCTAAACTGATCATGAATCATGAACATATGTTTTTTTCTCCCCTCCCCCCTTTCTATTTTTAAATCTATTAAAAAGGGAATGAAAGCATTTCTGTTGCAGACATCCCAGGGATTCTGAGTTGTCTTTTGTCCTGAAGTCCACTAATACTGAAATTCCTTCATCAAAGAAGGACTTTTTAAAACAGTCTTCAATTAAATATTCTGCCAACTCTTCTCTTTGACAACAGAAATGGGTCAAAGAATGCTTAGATGCTGTTGAGGCTAAAAAGCTAAACAATTTTCCCAATAATTAAGCTTAACACATTTAATTCATTAGCAAAATAATTAATATATGTATAAAGACCTTTCTCCTATAACTTCAAATTATTTTTCACATCTCCTTAAATCCTACTAGTGAAGAAACATTACTGAGAAGGCAAATAAAGATGACCTATTAATTAATCACTCAAAATAAAATGAACAACTGAGTGAAAATTATTTCATGGTGGAGGGTTTTGCATGGCTTGAAAAGAAAATAATTTACTCAAGATGTTAAGGTAGTGAAACAAATGATAAGAAGGTGACACTGTACTTTAAGCAGCTCATCCAGTGCAATATTTCATAATTAGGATGGAATATGCTTGGGATATGTGTGCCTTGAAAATGGACCAGAAAACGCCTCTGTGCATTTTACATCTTGACAGTAATCACTTGCAATATTCTGCAAGGGATACCCAGGAGAGCACCGGCCATGTTTGGTGGAGAACAGTAACACATAATCAGTCTTTGAGAAGACAGTAAAAATCAGTGATCTGTGGTGTCTTACATGCTCGAGTCAATTAAATATGATTTATGGCTACTTGTGAGGGTACAAGTGAGCTCAGCTTCCCCCGAGGGAAAGGAGAGGACAGTGGATGTCGGCTTAGCTTCCTCCTTTACATTCACAGAGGAGCTCCTGCCTAGAGCACCAAGTTAGCTCCAGAAAATGCTATGAATCGTTAAGAAAGGAAAGAACAAATTTCCAGAGCAGCAGCCAAGAGAGCATTGAAAATTCCCCAGGAGCAGGCTTTCTGCTTCTCCAAGGCTCTCCAATTTCCTGGGCAATGCAGTGAGCAGGATATCACATGAAAGGGGCTGTTTTTATGTGGACTCTGTACCAGCAGTCTGGAAAATGAGATGTTCCCCCATTGTATCGTGGACCATTGGGTCAGTTTCATGACATCTACTTTTTGCACAACGGATGAATAGGACAGACCAGGTCCTGCAGGTGGGGAATATCAGTATGGACCAGAAGAGCAAGACAGGTTGACCTGACAATACTCTCCACGGAAATATAGAAGTCAAAGTATACTACAACTCAGCTATAGGTCACAGGTGTGAGAAAAAGCATGCTTACCTGTGCAGGTGGAGGCTGTTGCACAAATCCCTGGGGTGAGGGTGGGGGCTGGAGAACTTGTTGGGAAAGGGAAGGTCCAGAGCCTGAGAACCCCCCGGTCGGGAGCTGCTGGCCTGTAGAGGCGATGACATAGCTGGGTTGTTGGGTTGGCTGTGGCATGAGGGATGGCGGGTAAACAGGGCCGGATGGGGGCTCAGGAGTCTCTCCTGAGGACTGCCTGCTCAGGTTCATCTGGCTGAACTGTGTCGCCACATCATCTCTCTGCAAGACACAAAAATAAAGCAGGAAATCAGCAAGATCAGCTTAGTAACGGTAGAGGCACACAGAGACAGACACAGGCCACATGCTTGTCATTGTAGGCGAAGCAGGGAGTATACTTTGGAAAAATAAAAGAAAGGAATTCGCCATCCAGAACAAGAGAATGTAACAAGAGTAAACAGATTTAATCATCCTGAGGATCAGAGATGGCAAACAATTTGACCCACATCTCCCTCTTTCAATGGAATCAAATTAGGATTTTTTTTCACTAAGGACTTGGGCTCCTCAGAATGGCGCTGAGATGAGGAGAGCTTGGTGTTCTGTCCTGAAGGGTCAACTGCTCTTCCCAGCAGTAACCACAGGATCTGCCTTCTGGGAGAGGCAGAAGGACTTGTGTTCATCATCACCCAGGACTGCTGCAAAGATGGAGTCAGTACCGGTATCACCAGCAGGCTGGGTGGGGTCCCATTTTTATATCAGGTGGTGTTTGTTCAGTGGCCTGGCATGAGATTTAGGGACAATGCTCACTGTTGTTATCCAAAAGGACTTAATACATTGAGCAGAAATGAAGGAGCAATTGGGGGATAGGGATGTGAAAACACCTATATCAGGACAGCGGGATGATGATAGTTACCATCTCAACACTGACTTTAAGATATTTCCCAAACCCTCACACCAAGTTCATGTGTCTCTATGTTTCTGACTTCTAATTTTGAGGGCATTCAATTCCTGCTTCACTGGGAAACTCT
Organism: Rhinolophus ferrumequinum; assembly: GCF_004115265.2. Classification (NCBI taxonomy): domain Eukaryota; kingdom Metazoa; phylum Chordata; class Mammalia; order Chiroptera; family Rhinolophidae; genus Rhinolophus; species Rhinolophus ferrumequinum. Next base: position 15,976,480 of record NC_046300.1, read on the forward strand.
TAAAAGTAAAAGGGTATCAGATGGCAGAAGCACTAAACATGGAACAGATGACAGAAAGAAAACCATGATATGGAAGATGGGTTGCAATGTTCTGGAATGAGACACGCACACACATACCTCTCATTGTTAGCCCAGGGCACCCACCCAGCATCATCCAGCCTAGCACGGGGAGGTAGTAAAACTAATGAACATGCTCCCAAAAGTCACACACATGTAATACAGTACCAGGGGGAACTGCTGCGTTGCAGACACAGGCAGGAGATGCTGGGGAGGAAAAGAGACTGCTGGGTATTGCACTGACTGGGAGGAAGGCTGCAGCCCCTGGACAGATTGGAGGAAAGAAAAAGCCAATCAGGTAAGAGGGATACACTGGGGGGTGAAATCCCACAGGAACGCTGCCATATGTGAAGCACGCCACCATCACCCCTTACTGGTCCTCTTAGCTCCGTGCACTTCAGAGAGAGGGACCAGCCACCAATGGAAAGTCAAAGCCATGTGGACTGGAGCCCACCAGGCCTGACGGAGGTTCGTTTGCTCAGTGACCATTCCTTTAAGAAGGTATTGCGATACTTTTCATGTTGTTGTTGGTTAGACCCTCTGGGTCTAAAATATTGCCCAAGGTCCAAGAAGTGAGGAAAAAATATATATATTTAAATCAAGGATCACTCCAGCAACTTATCTGGTACACTTCAGGTTTCTGTGGACATTTCCATGTCCTGAGGCAAAGGAGGGCAGCACGACATCTCTCTAAGGGGAGTATGAACAGCCAGGCCACCATGCAATGAATTGATTTCTATTCTTCCCGTTGATAAAGACTAATCCCAACCCTTTGCAAATATGAACACTGGGTCTGTGTTGGGAATGGGTGAGCAAGTTGATACAATGGTCTGGGTAGGAACATGAGCTCAGTTCCCAAGATAGGCTCCTTGAGACATAAAACTAGCATCTAGACCTAAGAAAAAACTTGTCTTTCATTTTTCCTAGTAGCATGTTCTGACCATGCAAGTCATCGGATCGGCCACTCATCTCTACCCAAACTTAAGGCTCCAGATGAAATCCTGTCAACCTGCAACCGAGGTTTCTAGGCTGCAAGGTTGTAGTTATGAGTAAACGGAGGTGGCACCGATGGAAAATATCCCTTCTCCCTGATGTGCTGTTGTCCTCAGGACTCTGCAGCCTTCGTCTCGGAGCCCTTCTCCTCCCCGGTTTCCAAGCAACTCCTTACCTGAGTGACCAGTGGGCCTGCCAACTGTGGCTGTGGCGGCTGGACCTGCTGCTGTGGCTGAGGTGAGGGCTGCTGCTGTGGCTGCTGCTGGGACTGCCCCACCATCACACCTCGCAGGGGTTGCTGACTGGTGGGGGGGTTGTATATTGCAGGGGTCCCATCAGGATTCACAAAGGGCTGGCCTGCAATGGAATCATAGCTTGGTCCAGGTGAGCCTGTCAACCTCTCCTTTGGCAGAAAGAACCCCTCTGATAGATATCTGAAAAGCAATCTAAGGTAGAGGGACAGGGCGGTGGAAATCTAGGACATGAGAACCTTCGCCCATGCAAAAACTTGACTGGGTTTGACCCATCCGGCTAAACCAGATAACAGTGTAAGCCCAGAGCAATTTAAGAAGCAGCAAAGAAATCTATCACCTCAGGGAGATTTGCCAAAGCTAAGTACATCTATGTACAGTGGCACCCAGTGGAGAAAGCCTGTGGAGAAGCAATCTTCACAAAGCCTTGTGTTTTGCTGCCCTGTACCTTACAGCCATCAGCGAGATAATGTACCCTGAGAGGGGGCTGCTTTCCTTTTATGCAATTCTAGCTACGTTCAGTTACACGTTATTTTCCAATACATTTGTTTTGCTTCTCCTAGCCTCGTCCCCAATTCAGTATCATTATCATTTCCACAAATATTTATACAACAGAACATATCACATCCATTCACTCACACTTCTCTGAATAGACATAATCAGGAGTACATGGGGGTTTAGATTTTAAAGGTGATGCATAATAAACCTATCGCAGGATCATATTATAATGATGAAGCAAAATACCTGATTTTGCCTTTTGAAATAATAGCATAGTTCACTATTATAATTACTACTATTTGGGGAGTATTTTATAGTTTACAGACTAGTCTTATTGGAACCTTATCATGGCTCTGTGAGGAAAGAAGGTGTCACCTCCCTGTGCTTCAGAAGAGGAAATGGAGGCCCAGCAGAAAGGTTATATAGGAAGTGCAAGGAGAAGAGTCTGAGACAGCAAATGAAAGAGAGCAAAGGGGGCGGAAAGGGAAGGTAAAGGAGAGGACAGATCAATTTTCAATGTGGCAGGCGCAGTGACAAGCACCTGACATGCATGATCTTAGCTCTTCCAACAACTTACAGGTATGCAACCTCATCTCACCTTGGAGACAAGAATATTAGGGCTCAGAAGGACCAGGCAACTTATTCAGAAACACAAAAAACAGTGAGAGAACCAGGAAAATGGGAGAACCTGGTCAATATGACTGCAAAGTCCATTCACTTCCCATTTACACCAAATAACTGAACTATCCAAGTTTGCATAATGAGTACCTGGTACAAGGAGGTACCATGAAAAAAATCCAGTCATCCACTGAAAATTATTAATCAATGCACAATAAGTCAGGGGCGGTGGGGGCCATGTGTCAAGGTGGAATTGCACCCAGGATTGGTAGATAAAGAATGAGCAGGATCCGAATATGGAGTAATGGATTGGCAAAGTGTTTGTGGGATGGTTTGTGAGTCCTTTCTTCCCTCTTCTATAATCCCCACATCCCTATGGGGAAGGGAGTGTCCCCAAGTGGAAACCATGGAGATAGTCTCTAGGAACCTGAGGAAAATGCCTGGGAGGAGAAGGACTCCCAGCATGGGGTTAGGATCTCAGAGGAGAACCTCCCCACTCTTGGTATCAAGGATATGGCAGAGCCAGCGTGCTGAGTTCTTCCCAAGCCCATAGCCTGTCCTTACAGTGTTCAGTATGCAGGACTTACATGAGTACTCTTACCCATGGTAAGCGGCACATCGTGGGCAAGGAAATCAGCCTTGTTCTTTTGTAATGTATATGAAGAACAACTGAAGATCACCAGTAATATGAGGAAAATTAGCACCCAAAATGAACAGGACAGAGAGGGAAGATGTAAAAACTGACCGAAAAGGAAACAGTATTCTAGTAAAAACGAACTGGATGCTATTCAACAAGAACAGACCGTTATAAAATAGGAGCTAAGCGAATTAGCTAATGCATGCTACCTGAAAGAAACCAGTCCCAAGAGGGTGGCTCCTGTATAATTCCATTTCTACTACATTCAAGCTCGAGCAGCACTGACCTATGGACCAGAAATCAGAATAGCGGGATCTCTAAGAGGGCACAATAGAAGCTACTGGGAGACTAGATATGCTCTCTGTCTTTCTCTGGGTGATGTTTACACAGGTGTTCATGTATGTAAATATTTACCAAGGCTCCACGTCAGATGTGTGTACATCATGCACTTCACCTGTGCACTTTATAAATGACATTAAGAAAGCAAACTGTAATAGGTTGGGGAGGGAAATGCTGGGGTTATAGTGAAGCCAAACAAAATGCTCACAGGTAAAGAGTGATGGACTTGACTTCAGCTCAGTTAGGAACTGTAATGGGAGCTTAGCATTCCCCACTATTACCAGAAATTTCCAGCCAAACGATATTTGTGGGTATGCGACAAGATACCTTAGATGCTGCATATTCATGAACATACTTGCCAGAACTGCGGAAGTTCTGATAACAGTTTCGTAACCAATCACAATGTGCTGTGATGGAAAAGCAAATGTGCCAGAATTATGGTCACAGAACAATGACTAAATTTAGTGGTGTTTTTTTCTAATATTCTTCATGGATACTTGTTTTCCTATCACCATCAATTCATATTGTTTTATATATTTTATTTTTGTAAAAATAACTTTCTTTTGTATTTAAAATCTGCAATTCATTTCCCCCCCAAAAACCAGTAACTTGGGAAAGGATGGAAAAATAGTCCAATTTTCAAAAATCTATCAGCCCATATAGTGTTCTAATCTTTAATTGCTCCCCTACCCACCCACCCCACTTTCATTTGTCTCTTAAAAAGATAAAACTTTTAGATACCTAACATTAAAAAAAAATCTTCACAGCAACATTATTTGAAATTATTTAAAAATCGGTCTTACTCTGTACTTACACAAACACACATAAAAACATACACACAAAGATGGAAGCTAAAAGAAAGAATCTATTATATTCTACATGACTTTCAATTTACCCCAGGGGAGTGTGAAAAAAATGACCATAATTAAGGTGAAAAAACGTAACCACACAATATTCAGATGTTCTTTGTGATAAATTTTAGATCTCCTGTTTGAAATATTAATATGCTGTAGAGCAGAAGACAGAAATGTTTCTAAATAATTGCATATATAAAGTACTAAGAATTTACTTGGGGAGAGGGAGATGGCACGTTCTTCTGAAAAGTTTGATTTTTATGCTCACCAAGGAGAGGTAAAAATAATTGAGGAAAATGAAAGAAATAAGATGGAAACAGACCAAAAACAAATTCTTAAGAGAGCAACGCTGTGTAACTATTGGTTTTCAAATCAGAAAATGATCACCTCTCAATATTCTACCATTTACAACAAATCCAGATGCAATTACCACTGAATACAAGCAATTAGTTTGAATGACAGTTGCTGAAGACCAAAGGGGAAAGGAAAACTAGCTGGCCTTAGGACTATTCAGCTTGGAAGTCAGGAAATACACTATTGTGTGTGCCCAGCACCCCCGGCATGTGTGTTGGCATAGGTGAAGAGGGTGCAAAGACAGAGGTAAGCTCAGGGTGCTGTGAGCTCAGCCAGGGCAGAAAGAAGGATTTAATGCAGTGAGTTCATTTCTCTCAAATACATGATATTAGGTGAAGAACTTCTCCCTTTCCCACATCAACACGTCTAATGTGCAGATTTTATTGTACTCACATAGAATTATTGATTACCTGCACAGTAACTAAGACTTTGTTACCCTTCAGCATGCAAAACATAAACAAAAACACAACTAAGTATGAGCACTCCCTCGAAAGGGCTTATAAATGTGCTGGTAACAAGTCACTGAACCCATGGGCAGTGGACACAAGGAGCAAAGTAGTCACATGCTCTTGGTTCCTAACAACCAAAGCGTTTCTGCCATGTACCTGGCAAAGGGCATTGATTTTAAAAGAAAGAGAGTGGGTGAGGAAAAGAGATTTGCCTTTCTTAGTTTTTAAAAGGTGATCAACCGAATTACAAGGAAATTATTGTTTGATGCACTATTGTTCACGGATAGTCAAGGGTGAATTCAGATCTTGCAAAGATATGTTTTATAGATAGTGCATCAAAACTTTATGGTGCATTTAAAAAAAACGTGGAGCAGTTTGAATAAATAAATGCTAAAAGTTTTGTGAAAAACAAAACGTATAGATAGGGTCATGGAAGCCCGTCAGCGGCATTTGGAACAGACCAGCCCTACGAGGCTACTCAGAGTGAAATCTCTGCAGATGGCATGCTCTTACATCATACACTTATGCATTTGTACCAGATGAAGGCAAAGCAAAACAGAACCACAACATATACGGGCATCAACAAGTACTTGAGGGACACCAAAGGCTGCTAGCATCTCTGGATAGCACTGATTTAAAAGAAAATAGCCAAACAAAGATGAACTCTCTGCTAAAAATTTACAAAAGGAGGCTGAGTCCAAGACAGCTGGAGGAAGATCAAACTCAAGAGTCAAACCCAGGCTTGCCCTGCAAGGACGAAGATGTTACAGAGGGATAACTTTGAAAAAGAACCTCTTCAGCAACCCACTCATCCAGATGTCTGAAAAGCAAAGAAAGAACAGGCCAGAGGTCCTGAGTTAGAAATAGACCAGCTGAGAGCCCAGTCCTAGGAGAGGCAAAAAGTCATGGCTGTGCCTGGGGAACTGCAAGAATATTTGTGGGTGGGGTTGGTTTCAGGGAGCCAAATATTTAGTACATAGTAAGAGCCAAGGCTATTGTGCTGCCCAAGGAAGTTTCATTTAGTAGACAGGATGGGTAGGTACCTTAGTATTTTCAAATCATTGCTTGTCTTATTCCTGCTTAAGATAGATATTTAATTAATCAAGTTACACATGCGCAACTTTCTCAAATATAAGACATCAGATGAAAAACTGCTCCCCATGCATATCAACATATATAATGGGTAGTAGATAATATTTCGATAATATATAACTATTGAGCCTAATAATTTGCCTAAGACGACTTTGTTATCCACTCTAGGGAAGCAAAAAAAGTAGCCAAGTAAGGCTCCTCCCTACAAGGAGCTTATAAATATGCTGGACAAAAAGGAAATAAACACAAGGAAAATTCCCACAGAGCAGCAAAGTAGTCAATGCTCTTGGTTCCTAACACCAAAGCCATATATTTGGCAGAAGATGAGAAGTATGGATTTCAGGAGTTCACAGCAATGGCAGAGAAAGATGAGTTCCAGACCAAAGGAGGCAAATTTCCAGCTTAAGAGATTAGATAGACAGATAGATAGACAGATATGGACAGATAGATAGTAGATAGACAGACAGACATGAACATATGCACACCACAGACACACATACACACACATACATGTATACACACCTGCATTTGCATATTTTCAATTTAAACAAAAACAAAACCAAAAACAAAACACGTTATGTAAGAGAAGAAACATCACGGTCACCTTACATCTCACCACTCAACCACAGTACACAACATATTAATACAGTTTTCTTTTGGACTAGGTCTATTTTAATGTGTAGCATTTGTCAGATCAGAGAAGTATGTATGGTGAAGCTATCAACAATGTTATTAGATCCTGTTCCTTAGTGAGAATCCTTTTTCAAAGGAAATATTTTGATAACAGCTCTAAACCACTCCATCCAATGAATAAGAATTGGGACTTGGCACCAGACAGTACTTTATTTCTTTCTCTGTAAACAAGATTGCAGATAATAATATACACACACATGTGCACAGCCACACTATCATTACAAATAATATTCTTGCATTATACCCTAAAAATACTCTGTTGAGCTTTTTTGAAACACTCTGTAATTTTGCTTAAAACAAACTGCTCATAACTAATGCTTAGTGCGTGTTTTTGTCTGCAAGCCCTTCATCTGTATTAAAAGTGAAAGAATTTAAGCCAGCAGAGTCATATCACACTTCGATCAGTGCCCAGAGTAATGAATATGATTCTGGTTTTCTTTTAATTTCCTTTATAGAGCTTACAATGATCCAAATAAAATAAAAGCGATCTAATATTCTCCTTAGAAGCATCTAATCAGAAAGCTTTCAAATGGTTTTCAATAAAATGATTATGCCTTCTTTTCCCTGAAGCTGATGGCATTTTCAAAATGTCTCAATCAAACACCATGCCTTGAGAATGTGCCATATGTTTTCATGAAAATGTGGCAATTATTCAAGTAACTATTTTACTATCATTCTCATGTTTCTCTGGATTTCCTAATTACTAGTAGCACTATACGTGTGAGAAGATTGACTCAGATCATTTTTATGAGATTCACATCCGGTTTTGCATTTTCAAGTTTAGCTAATCAAAGAAATACTCTGCAATAATCTAAAGCAAACCTCAGAAATATTTTAAGACAATTCAATTTTTTTTCCAATCACTTATAAGGGCTTCTAAGGAAGTGACTTAGTCAAGGTCAAACCTTCCAATCCAAGGTTTTTCAACCACTGCGCTACTGATATTTCGGGCTGGAGAATCCTGTGTTGTAAGGAGCTGTACTGTCCATTGTGGATGGTTAGTAGCATCTGGTCTCTACAATCTTAGGTGTCAGTAGCAGCCCGCTCCTCCCTAGGTCATGAAAATCAAAATGTCTGCAGATATTGCCAAATGGCTTTGGAGACATGGAACATTGGCCCCCTCATCACACTGAGAAGTTTCCCCCATGGAGCAGATATTCATCAGTCTATTTTCTCAATGCTCTGGGTCCTTTGGAATCAGCACAGAGATTAACTGACCACTAGAGAAACTGAAAAATCAAGAACCAATGGCCATTTATTATGGTAGACGCTATCAACATGAAGTTAGCAATTTTCCAAACCCCACCAAAACTAGTCTAGGTTTAAAACCTCTAAAATACATAAGAATTTGCTCTCTGTATCCTCTTCACCACTGGTAATCCTTAATCTCCAGTAGGAGTTTGGTGAAGTTGCAAGGTAAGAAAGCAACTTCCATAGTTACTGATCATTATGTGTCCCAGTTAAAAATCTCGTTTCTGAAATATCATGGATGCAAAAAACACTTTTAACATCACAACAGGCTATCCATGGATTTATTCTGAGAAACAAAGTTTTAATTATTATATCCCAGTTCACCACTCAACAATCTCTGATCTTAGTTCTTGGGAATACATGAAACACCTGTGGTCAGTGAAGAGAGGACAGAGAGAAAAGTAGCTATTTCTGGGAAGTATCTGTATCTATACACCTATATCAATACTGATATCAATATGGAGGTATGTAGATTATAGCTATAGATCTACTCTTCCTAAACCAAGACCTTTCATAGCAGTTTATGCACCAAGGTCTCCTGCTCCGGAATTTTCAGAAAACTCGCTAGTAAATGTATAAGATTGAACATAAGAACTAAAGTCTGGTCTCGTGGCCCTGCCAAAACAGAGGAAATATACTAACCTGTGTGTGGATTAAGAAGGATGCTTCCGGGCGGGATGCCTGTTGCAGCTTCAAGGGGAAGGAGGATGTAGCTTGTGCTGCTGGCACCAACCTGGCCCCCCATTCCACTCTCCGGATAGGGTACACAGCCAGGAGAACTGGGTGCAACGCCTGAGACCAGGGGTGCGCTCTGGAGAGGGGGATGGGTGCGGGACAGTGATCCTGAGGAACCCGCACTGCTGGACGACTCAGAACCTACCAGAGACACAAACCAACACATCACTCAAGTACTCTGGTTCTAAATACTGCCATCATGAAAGAATCTGAGGTGAGTGCTGCGGGAGGAGATTAACTCATGCCCCTCCCACATTTTGGGCTCACATTTTACTGAAATATTTACTACGTATTTTTCCGTTGTGTCAATTTCCTAAAAGGAAAGAGATTAAGAATGAGTATTTCCTTTCGGCCTTCTCACGTGCCCGAGGTGATGAATTGGTAAGTGGTGTCCTGAACTCAGTGCCTGAAAACTCCCATCACGCTGAGTAATGAATGCTATGGAAATGTCTTCCTGAGCTGGAGCCATGCGGATAAAATGACTAGGAAGGAAGTTAAAGAGACTACAGTGTAAGGAGGAGTCCTAGGAGGGGCTGATCACACAGATGGTTTTAACGTACTGGTTCTTCAATGTCCCTAAAGCTCAGTTTGAAGGTGCGTCGTCAGAAATAATCTCTTCTTCCAGATGGAGCAGAATCGGATCATTCCTATTGGGAGTGCTTAGGCTCTGCTCTCTATTTCACATATTCACAGAAGTCATTAATACAGCCACGAGGTGGACCAACGAGGGTTTGGCCTTTATGGCAACGATTGAGCATCCTCCAGTTGGCACAGAAGAGTCAAGTCAGGGGGATGTTTGTGGACTGCGGATTTCTCAAACATGTAGGTAACTGGATCAGTGTGCAGAAGCCCCCAAGATGGAATCTATCCTCGATTATCTCCCTTCCCTCTATTGTGGACAAAGAAACACCGGCTACATTCAATGTCCATTAGGTACTAGACACTCTTCACTGTAATCAGAGCCAAGCAGCTCTGGCACCCTTGACCATGGCTGTTCTGGGCACTGCATATGAACCCAAGCATTGGAGAGAAAACACACCAAGCAACATTTTTGTATCTGTGAATGCAAACTAATAGATGATTTGGATGATATCGTAGGTTGCAAGAATGTAGTACAGGGAATTTTTTAAATTATTAGCCCACAACTCTTGATTTATGTCATTAAAAATGCATTCTTTAGTGTCATTGAAGCTTTATATATATAAGGAATAGTTAACATTGTTTTCAAGATTCTAAAATGTGCCCTTCAGTTAAACTGGAAGTGTTTTTAAAATAAGTAATAGGACTACAACGTAAGTAATGGGACTACAGAGAAGAGGGGCCATTGGAGAGTGATACTTTTAGAGGACAGTGATATTTCCTGAGCATTTAGTATGTGTGAGCACTTGGTTAAACACTAATAGTAAGTACTGTTACTGCCTATATAGATAGGGAAATTGTAGCATAGACTGGTTAGACAACTCAAGTCAACTCACATAGCTAGACAATGACAGAGCTGGGATTTGATCTTGGCAGACTGATCTAGATTTAACCATGACCCAACTGCCTCCTGAAATCATACATATGTGTATACCATGGATGGCCACAAGTGTTCTCAGTTGAGAATCTTTGCTTTTTTCCATGACTTGATTATTAATAATGGTAAAGTTTCAGGTCAGTTCAGGATGCTCTATCTACCTGGTTTAAATACTGATGGGCTTCTGAATAACATATGGGGAGAAAAATAAATTTGAAAATGCTAAGAGTAATCCTGAGACTGCATTTTTGCTGACGTTATGACCTGAGGTCAAACTGAAGTCACAGCGCCAATGCAAACTAGAGTTGGTTTGAGGACGTTCCCACGTGATGTGATGTGACAGTCCAAGTTTGACACTAGTACAGAGTCAACAACAATAACAACAATGGTAATAATACAATAAAACTTCCTGTCCCCAGACATGTAAGGTCGTACATAAGTGACCACGTCCATCTCTAGGACATAGACAGTGAGAAAGAGTTGTGTCCAGTGAGGCACATCCTAACTGATTTGAGGGGTGAGCTAGTACGGGCATGGGTATGTGTGCTGGGGGTGGGGATTGATGCACGCAGACTGATGTGCCACAATCAAACTCAAAGAGTGACTTCATTTTGGCTCTCAGAAAATGGCTATCAATCCTTGACTTACAATGTCCCTTCTATCAGCTGGGGAAAGGCAGCTGCTTCAATAGGAACAATAAGGAGACAGTGCAAATACGACGCAAATGATTTGATCCCACAGGTTAAAAGAAGTAAAGAAGGAAGTCAATTTAGCTTAAACTCTCAACACTTGCAAAGATGGAGACAAAGTCAAACCTCCGTGGAGGGGTGGCTCAGACGTCACCATGTCACCAGGTTCAGGAACAGGCCTTTCTGACTGATTCATCACAAGCTTTGATCAGCTTGTAAGCACCAAGCACCCAGAATCAGAGAAAGCGATATTTTACCCACAGCCAGCATTACTGAAATTCTTGATCAAAAAATGGATGTTAGCAATGGTGATAAAAGACACGGGATTAGAATTGTTCAAAGATTCTTTTAAAAAATAAAATTGATATTTGAGAACTTGACTAGTTTGAGTGCTGAGAGTTAAAGTGGGTTTTTTGTTTTGTTTTGTTTCCTCGTTCAGGGACTTCATGACAGCAATGGCAAATATTGGCCACTGTCATTGTGCCAATCACTTTGTATGAACGATCCAATCTAATTTTCACAGTACTCTCATTTTGAAGAGGAGAACTGATCCTCAGAGATGTTAAGTAAATTTCCCAAGGGCAGTTAGTGGAGTCTGAGGTCAAACTGAGGCAACACAAATTCATGGACATGCTCTAAGCCAGCAGGTCCTATGTTTTCCCTAGAGTCATTGAAACGAGAGGCAGGTGGGGCCCAGAGCCCTGAACAGGTCTGTGCCGAGTTCTAGGAGACATAGCACAGACATTCAATGCTACTGTCAATGGCGTGCTCAGAAATTAAAGCTGGACCCTAAGAGGCAGCTTGTGGGAGGTGTCGGGAGGCCGAGCGAGAGACTCAGGTGAACACTCAAGACAGAAACAAGAAAAAGGAAAAGGGGAAAATGGGAAAAGATTGGAAAAGAAATCATAAGACAAAACAAAATGGAAAACTGGGAAGGGGGCAGGGCAGAAGGGGAAGGGCATGGGCAGATCTGCTTCGAGTACAGGGAGGCTGTCACTCTCGAGGGAGGAAGCATCCTGAGTTTGGGTTCTAGTTCTGCAAAGCACTAGTTGTGTTTTCTTCAGGGAGTGACTCCTTCCTGAGACCTCAATATCCTCTTTTGTAAAATGTAAGCCACCAACCTAAATGATGAGTGATAATGAGGATGGTGGCCTTAGAGGGCCCCTTAGCTCAGCTAGACTTCAGACAATTTTCTTCCTGTCATAGGTCTTTTACCTCCCTTTTTGCTCCCTTAAGATGTAAATCTTCTCCCAGCACTTATGAGTTTTACAACCCAGGAATCTCTTACTTAAGCATTTGGGAGCCGTACTTTTGAAATGTAATCATCAAGAAATCGTGCCCTTATCTGTCAGTTTCTGTGGTAGAGTAAGAGCCAGCCTTAGATAAACACCATTAGCAAACACAGATGGTTTAATCAAACTGACCAATCACATCTCTAATGTCCTCCAGTACTTTACCACAAGCTCACTTAAAAACTCCCCTGCCTTTGGTTTCAGCAAAACTCCCCTATTGTAATAGTCTTGACTCCAATTGCAATAGTTATGAATAAAGTCTCCCTTGCCTGTTTAACTCACCCAACACAATTTTTCTTGAAGAAGGACCCTGAAACATAAGCTGGTTTTTTTTTAATTTAAGAAAATGTTTCCAGATCCAAGGGTCAGAGTCAAGCAGAATAACCTAAAGATCTGAAACTACAATGAAGAAGATAATATCCAGAATGATTTGCAGTAGTGATGAAAGAAACAAAACAGAAAACAAAACAGTGATGAAACAGTGATGAAACAAAACAGTGATGAAACAAAACAGAAAAGCGTCTTATTTCTCTAGAGAAGTTGTTCTCAAAGCATGGTTCCTGAACAAGCAGTCTGTGCTTCAAGAAATGCTTCATGTGACGCTCATGAAGTTCAAGTAGAGAACCCCTGCACGGCAGATCAAGAGGGAGGGATGATAGTAAAACAATGAAGTTTGGCCAGTGTGGACTGAAATAGATGTCATCGTCTTATTTTTCAATCACAGCGCCACTATTGAGAGACAGCAGAGTTTGCAGTGCAAACTCCACCATTCCAGTTCTCTTCACAAGGAGGATGTAATGACACAATGACATCATTTCCCTCCATAGGTGTGTGCTGGACATATACCTGTTAGGTGACCATTACTGGGCTCAGTGTGGGGGATACCATAAGGGAAAGGCAGTACAGGCCAAGAGAATGTGCTTGCGGGTTCAGACTTGGATAATACGCTTTTTCCAAAATATAGGGAAACATGTTTCCCACCTAAAAAAGGTCGTTATTATCTATTTAAAGCTTGAACCTATGTAATTAGAGGGGAAGAAGAGTAGCTTAAATGTCACAACTCCAGACTTGGTTTCTGAAAGGTCAAAAGAAAGTTTGCAATTCCACTGTGAACAAGGAGGTAAAAAAACTGGAAACTTTGTGCTGTTCTGAAGCTCCACGACAGCAAAACTGACAGCTTTGCTTCATAAAATCATCTTGGGAAATTGTGTTTGTTTTGACAACCTATCTTGATCTCCTTTAATTTTTTTTTTTTTTTTGCTTTCCACTCCTGCACCGTGACAAGCTTTCAAATGGAGACACTTAGATTAAAAGAAAAAAAAAATGTCTGAAGCACTTACAATTTCTAATCATTCTTCAAAGAAAATGGCATTTTAGCATTCTTAAAGTGTGTTAAATGTTTCCAAAAAGTTTTGCTTTGGAAGTGATTGGGGGTTGGTGCATGGAGAATGACGATTAATTTAAAAATCATAAGCGCTCTTTTGGTGTGTTGGAATTTTTAAGTAAGCCGTTTAAGGTACTTGGTTTTTGACTTTTAAGGAGATTTAAAACTATTTAACCTTTCTTAGTTTACAAGCGCTTAAGTGCACCACAGTGGATTTTCTTGACTTCAATTGATGCAATAGTCGGATATAAGAGCAATGAATTAGAGTAAGAAATCAAGAATTCTCCAATTGGTGAACAAAAATGACAGAAGCAGTGTGAGCCCACCTGATCTTTCCAAGAAGCAAGATATACCAAGTAGTGACTGTGACTAAACGCTATTAATTTCCTGCCTAGGTAGGAAAACATGAGATCATTTCTCAGGAGGCATTTGTCAACAACATAATTATGTTAAACAGTTAGCATAATGAGTCTATATTTCATAGAGTCCCCGCCCTAGAGTGAATGTGACCTTTGGTTGGGAAAATATTCATAGTCTAGGTTAGATAGCCCATGTCTAACCCCTGCTTGGTGTTCTCCATTCACCATCCCCCACCTGACCTTGGCCTCCCACTCACCAGCAACACCAGGCTGTGAATGCACCACCGGTATAACCTGACATCCACAGCCTGTCCCTGAATCACAGCTCTCACCCCCACCCTAGCTGAGAATCAGGGCCTCCAAACTTCTGAAGCAAAACCATAACCAAACCAACACAATTACGATACGTACTAAACTAAAAATTGAAGTTCACAGAGTGCTCTTGAATGGTCCTCTGTCACCTTCCTGGGATTTTATGAGGTATTTGAATCATGAACACATGAAAATAATTTGAAAACAATGGTGAGAGATTCTTGGGAGACAGAAGAGGTAGTAATGGCAGACCACTGGGGTATTTTGCAGACTAATGTGAACTCCACAGTATTGATGTCTCTATGTGTTTAAAGTTGCTTCAAGTGAATGGTTCTCCTACATCTCTCATCGCCATGCACCTCCCAAAGACTGTCCGTGCACGCTTGAACTACCTACCTCAAAAGATCACTATTCAATTAGAGGGGGAAAAAAAAGGGGGAAAAAAAGGTGCTGGAATTTGACTACGTGGAAACTCTAAATCTTTTGAGGCTCACTTTTCTTATCTGCAAAGGAGGGACGAAAACATTAAATGGTAATAATAAAAATAAACAAGAACTAGTGTTTATTGAGGGCTAGTAACTTGCCAGGCATTGTTTGAATTGCTTTGTGTATATTAAGTCTTGGTCTTAATAACCTTTCAATAGAGGTGCTATTATTATTCCCATTTCTCAAATGAGGAAACTGAGACAAAAACAGATTAACTCACTTCACCAGGATCATACTAACAGTATGCCAAAGCAGGAATGGAAACTACTCATACCATAATTATCTTACAATGTGGTTTTAAGAGATAAATCAGGGTATGAAATTAAAAAAAAAATCCTAAACTTTGTAAAATAGCTGCCATGTGCCTTGGTAACCATTTTTATATAAATAATTGAAGTTAAACTTACAGCAATCTACTGAGGGGGGTTAGAGTAATATTCCATTATAACCTATATTTTCTAGATGAGTAAAATAGTTAATAATTGTTCCTAGGCACACAGCAAGAAGCAGTACTAGTATTTAAGCTGCACTTTCTGACCTCTATCTCTACCTGTAATTAATGTTAGTAATTAACTCGAAGTCAGAGGGAACCTTATAGCTTGTGTAGAATTCAGGAAATGCCACAGCACTTACCCCCGTCAGTACTAACTACCTGTTTTGCACAGCTTCCCGGGACTCCTGGTACTGGATCTGCTATCACTCCTGCTCAGCACCGTGATGCCCCCAAAACTCGCCGTCTTGGTCATGGTGGGCTTGAGATTGCGGTTGGAGCTGTCAGAGTCTGTGCTGCTCCAGGCTCTTTGGTGGTCGGACCACTTGAGTTCATTCTCGGAGCTGCTCTGCCGACTTCCGGACGTTCTCCCTGAGCCATCTCTGTTGCTCCTGGAGCACGACCATCAGAAAGATGCACAGGGACAGTGTTAGCTTCCATGAACAGTATGGACATAGAATGGGACCTTTATTGGAAGAGTTGCCTACACGAGGCCCATCTGGGCAACTCTTTCCATGAAACCTGTTGCCTCACAAACAATACTATAAATACCTCACTGATGTACAGACAGATACGCATCACACATAACACTCATGTTACAAACAGAAAAAAACAAAAAATAAACCTAGAAATGTCACGTGATCCCTCTGCCAATGAAGGAGACACTAGAAAACCACGGTATAAAATATAATTGTTCACTTCTGTTGTGGAGAGGAGAGGGGGATAAATTCTGGACAAAATCAATACTGAACTAATGTTTGGAAACAATTATGATCTCGGAGGATCCTAAAAGCAACTTCCACCAAAGCAGAAGAGTTTTGTCTCTCCATTCAGCATTAAATAATTGAACCATGGTAAAATGCACACGGTTCCAGGGAAGCCATTTATTAATTTATTTTCTAATTTTTATGAACTGTGCATCTGAATTCATCAAGGCTTTGACAGACAGCACGGAAATCACAGAAATTACTGTTAGGCTATGGTGAGAATTATGTTCAGTGAGTTTAACCTTCAGGGGCAGAGGGAAGAGCCTTTTAATCCTTTTCACATGGAAAAGCTTGTGGTAACAACAACAGTATAAACACTACACTGATGTGAACCTTTCTAAAGGGATCAATGGAAATAACAAAAAAACCTCCATAGGTGACAAAACACATTTGTTGAAAATTCAAATAGAGAAAGAGTGAACTTATTGGAAGAGAGCCAACATCCAGAGTGGATTTTGAAGACTCCAGCGAATTTCTAAGCAGTGTGCAAGACTGCATGTCTTTTCTAGAGAAAGTTGATGAAATTTGCATTTTCATTGGTTTCCAATCTGCTTAAAGAGTAACTTAGTTAATGGTTTCAAAGCTTTTTCTGCAGTTGGAAATAATGGATCATTAAAATATCCTAAGGTTCTCATAGCTTGTAAATAAGTAAAGGGTTCATAAATCAGGGACAACAGATATAACCTCTAATTTCATATCACTGGGCAATATGATCTACTCAGATCTTCATCCACATCTTATAGATGTGAGCATTTAGCTTTGTGAAATAAATATGCTCCTAAAGACAATAATGGACTGTTGAGATGTTAGACGTTTGTGTATCTGATTGAAATACTCACCGACCGAATTGTACAGAGGATACACAGAAAATTTTAGGTTTTACTTCAACTTTATTTTCTAAACTTTTCTCTTTTATTTCATAAAAACCTAAGAAGGTAAAGGGACCTAAGGGATAATAAAAATGAAATAGCTAATCTGTGATAGAACTTTGTAAAGTGAGGGGAGGAAGTGGAACAGAAAACTCACAAAACGAAAGCACGCAGTGCCCTGCTGTCATTTGTCAATGTTTTTTCTTACAAACATTCTGTTCTCAGTATACCATAAGATGACTGGTTTTAGAAACAAGGACCATCTAAAAAAAGACAAGGTGTAGTAGGAGGTATCAGACACTCACCAATGGCCAGGTGACTTTAGTTCTTAAACTCCTTTAAAAATCAAGAAAGCCAGAAGAGGTAGCCTGGAGGAAAACTACCTTTTTCTGCTAGAAAGGTTAGCAGTTTTTCGATTCCTGATTGTTTCCCTTTCAATCTCCAAATTTAACTTCATTCTTTTCCCATATAATTTTGATGAATTTGACAAAGCCTGGCTAAATCATTGTTTAGCAACTGTGAATGCACAAGAGATGCGACAATGATCTCATTTGTAGCTAATATGGAATATTTATTATAGGAAAATATTTGGGGGTAGTCCCTACCTCAGTGTACAGAATGCGTCAGAAGGAAGCTCTCTGCGTGGGCATGAACTAATTCTGCTTCAATTATCCCTTTCCTCCATGAACTCTGCACCTCTACAGGTGGAATCCAGACTTCCTCTAAATGCCAGTTTGCCGAGGCCTTTCTCTACAAAGGAGGTGTCCACCACTATTTCTGGGTGCAAACCAGTGTGCTGTAGATTACACCCTTCACTCTGGCAGAGATGTTTCTAGAACATTGGGTGCTTCCTCTAGACCTGTGCCACATCCGCTGGCCAATAAGGCAACCTAAGATTTCCTTAATTTCTTCTCCCTCTACTCAGTCAGCTCCAATCCTCCTCCTAAGTCAAGATCTGTGCATTTTAAAAGAGGGAATTTAAGTTGCTGCTTTAGAGGTTTACCACTAATGAGATTCAAAACAATACGTCTAATTCTAGTTTATGACCTCTAGGTATTTACACATTGAAACAATATTTTATAATGTTCTGTTGATTATTCTCTTTAACACTGGTAAGGGGAGATCTAGAATTAAGTTTTATATCTACTTGGGAGTGGAATCATGAACATCATAAACATATCCCCAGGTGTCTTTCCATCACTCCTTAGACCACTTAGTCGCTCCTATTGGAAACCAAGAAGACAATGGTAATGAGATGTCTAGTCATAAAGAGGACTTGGCCCTTCTATATGTAACTAGAATTTGATCCTAGAGTTCTCATAAAACACATACTCTAAGTTCTCTTTCTGAGCTGATTAACTGATAACATTTATTTTCCTTGTTGTTTGAGCATGGCATTTTCTTTTTGCCCAAATGAGGTATGCTGTGCACTTGGAATTAATTTTATATTGTGTGGATGGCTCTGTGCCAGATCACCTTCCTGGATTTCTATGTTTGGTGATTTGGGTGGGCAATGGTGTCCATATTTGGGCTGGCTGATCTGAGTCGATAGTAGCTCTTGCTAGGGACCTTATTTGGGGCTACGTAAAACTAATGGGCCTATATGGGGCAAGAACCCATATTTTATCGATATTGTCTAAGCAAACCAGGTCATAGTATATGAATGTAAGAGTACTAATAAATCTAGTCTTTCTTTGGGCTTTCAAGAGAAAAATGCAGAGTTATTTTCTTAATCTTTAAGTGTGAAAAGTATCTAATGACAGAAGAGGAAAGCATTAAACTATGTAGTTAAACCTAAAAATATAAAGGGAGTTAAAAAAAATCCAGTTTTTGTTTCTGTCAAAGCATAAAGGGAACAAATTACTGTACCTTTTCTAATGATTAGATCCTAAGTTCAGATTCACTGCAAAAAGATCCTTTCTAGGCACACACATCATTTATTTTTTTTGACATTTTCTTGCTCCTAAGTGGGCAAGAGTTTTGTTTGTTTTATTTGTTTTATCTTTCCTACAACAGATGAATCGTAATATTCATAAAAGCACTGACACATAAGTATATGTATTAGGTGTTGAGTATATATACAGCACTGTGTATCCTTTGTTTCATAGAGATACATTTAATAGAGTAGTGAGAAAATGGGTCTAATCCCTCTGCTTTCATGGAGCTTCCCACCTAGTTTATAACTTAAAATATATATATTATTATTATATTATAGTTATCGAGTTACAATACTATTATATTATATACCTTAATATTATTGGTAAATATATATATATATATATAAATATATATATATATATGTATGTGTGTATGTGTGTAAATATGTATATATCTTGATTTAAGTAGTTCATTATGATTGGAAGCAATCCCATACCTTTCCTTAGAAATAAAATCTATGCTTGAAAAAATACTGTTTGAAATATTATGATAGATAGTAGTAGCTAAAAAACAAATACTCAAATAGAGTTATCATTGATTTGTTTCCAGTGTTGGGAACGTACATACATTTGGAACCTGTCAGGGAAATGTTAACTCTGAAATTCATCAAAGTTGATTTGTGAATATTAAATCAGTGTGCTTCCAAAGTTAGCCCTTGAGGAAAATCAGAGGAAGAACCCTAAAGGATTGTATCCAAAATAATGGTCTCCCAGTCCCGTATCTTACATTATCCAATATGGCTTCAACATTAGCTCTGTAACAAGCTTTACAAAGACCAAACATATTTTATTTCATCAACAGAGATATTTTACACTAATGCAATTATATTTAACATTGATTTTGCCACTTAATCTGAAAACACAGTTTTAAAAAAGTAAACCATACCAACCGAAAGAGCTGTCTTTTCTTATAGGTCTCATTGCATATGTTACTGTCTTCCAAGAGCCTACCGGAAATGAAAAACATGATTTTTATGATATAAAACCTAAGGGTACTAAATAGATGTGTACTCTACTGTAGCACACTTATCTTGCAAATCAACCCCATATACTGTTTTGTTTGCGTGATGTTCAATTTTGCCATAATAAATTAATGGCAGCATGGTTTTCACTACCCTAGGATTCAAACACTGGTGCCAGATAAGGGAAAAGGAAGAGAAGAGGACATAGAGCGAATGGAAGAGGAGAGGATAAGGAAATAAATTTATATACATATAATACATACTTAATTAAGCATATTAGTTGTGATTTATTTCTTTGAGCATTATTAAACTTATTCTTTATTTCTTGAGCATAGTGAAATATTGGAATTCCAGAGACAGGTATCCAAGAAACATATTTGTTTTTATAGGAAATTTACTCAGTTAGACTTTTGCTTTTGGGGAATGTCAAAACTTGTTCATATATGCAATGCATGTGTATGACCAATTATTGTATTGACGAATATAATCTAATTTGAATAGAAGGGACACTTAAGTACATTAGCAGTCTTTTTATACAAAACCTAAGTAAATGAATAAGATTAGAGAGTAAAGCAGGGGAAAATGATTGGCTAGAAGACTAGGGGATAAGATTTCCCATTAAACTAAATAATAAATGCTCACTCAATCTTTTTGGTAAGGATATAGAATTTTGGAATGGTTCAGAATCATCCCTAAGACGTTAATGCTTATGGATTCTTAACTTTACTGTAAATAAGGAATACTTGTCTGAATCTGCATGGATTTTTAAGGTTGCGTTGAATGCCTCATGTAGACTTGTTTTCTAATTTCATGTCTTCTTCTAAAAGAAGTTTATCCCATTGTGGGATTTGGTTACTTAAAAGTTTCTAATTGCTAATATGAATGATGGCAGTTTTTCTCTTTTAGCAATTATCTCTAATGCCCAGTTTAAATTTTCTCTAAGTACCAGAATTTAACCAAATGGTCTCCATTTTAATCAATTTTATGGGTACACCCATTAAGCAGACACCTGAAATGAAATTAACCATCACTTCTTTAATGGATACCATATTTCTATTCCAAGTTGCCCATTTTGATGCATCTTAAATGTGACCAGCACAGCAAATGTGGAACTCCTTAATTCCCCTTAAAAATCTGCAATTAAATCAATGGAGCATTTTAATACGTATGTCAGTTTAGAACTTTTTTTTAGACGTATATGTTAAATTTGAAAAATTTCTGCTCTTATGCTCAAGACTTTGCATAAATTTTATCACCCACTCATTTCACAACAATCACTTATCACTACTAACTCCCAAGCCAGGTATATTGCTAAATCGAGGCCAGCTTAGATAAGATATCCAAGGTGGGCATTTTGTGAAGACTGATACATTGTTTAGAATGAGAAACTTAATATTATTCAAATTATTATTGGTATAGCTACATATAATCATGGGGCACAATATGTGGCTAATAATACCAAACATTCAAGTACTTTTAGCAGCCTATTCAATAGCCAATGAAACTGCAAGTTCCTACATTGTCTCAGCATTTATACTTTTTAATGCCTGGTGAAGGTAGTAGGAATTAGACCTTAGGAAAAACCAGAAGTTGAGACGTTAAATAAAGAAGATATTTAAACTCATGTTTGGAAGTAACTGAGAGAAGTTTTTTTCCCCCATAATAGTTTATATACATGTAAAATAACACATATATGTGCACATATATATATATATATATATATATATGTGCATGCATAGATATATGTATTTATTTATACATATATTCAAGCGTGCACTTATATATGGGGTATATATGTCTATGAATATACAGGACACACATGACAGACTTTGTTCCCCTAAAGACACAAAAAAGCAAATTTCATTTTACCTGTTTTCCACAAAAAGGCTTTCCTGGGAGCAAACTGACTGAAAAATAAAACAAAGGCATTGTATCAGACGTTCTGGGTATGCTGAGGGATCCCAAATCCTTGCCTGATTTTAAAACTACTTTTCCCCTCCAAGGGGAGAAGAATTAAGAAAAATATGTGCCGTTTTTTAGAAAAAATGGAAATAAAAAAGGAAAAAAAATAGGTTAGAGTTAGAAATGGAAACCATTTTCATGCAGCACACGGTACTTTTCCATCAGAGCATCTCCAGGTTTCAAACAGATTTAGCCCGTTCAGCATCAAGGTCAGAAGAGAGATGTTGTGAATGAAACTGCTGGAGGAACGTGTGACCATCGGATCCTGAACTAGCGATTTCCTCTGGGGCTGCAGAGATGCAGCCACCAACAAGAGCCAAAATGGCAGGTTCAAATCAAAGCAGAGCGTGCAAACTTGGCACGATCCACCTGAGGATGGGAGAGCTGCAAAGCCACAAGTATTACCTGGCAATGATAAACTCTCATGAAATAAACAGACTGACTGCAAGACTCTCAAAACTGAAGAGACGCCATCAATCTTAAGGGGAGTGTGGCAGAAGACAAGTGAAAACAAAATGAAGCTAATTAGAAAAAAGAAATGTCAGACTCCATCTAAGATTTCTTAGTTTTTCACACACGCACACAAAAAACAAATGACTTTCTCCTTAGCTTCCATCCCCTTAGCATTCATTTCTGTACTATCTTGTGTGTAATACGCAATGTAGGGAAGATGAGATTCCACTATCATTACAAGCTGAGGAAAGGGAGATCAAATTAAATTTTAACGAACAGAAAAAGAGAAGTCTGAACAAAATATGGTACAATAGTCCTACAATATAGTGACTGTGTTTCGGAATTAAAAGTAGTTTCAAAGTAGAGTTTCTAAACATAAATATATACACCGTATCATAGTGTAGATTTTCTAACTGATGAATAAGTGACCTGCTAAAGGGAAAAAGAGAAACGTCACAGGTCCATTTGAAGATAAAATAAAACTAAAGAGATAATAATGATTTTTCAATATCGAATTCTTAAATTCAAAGATGGTGCTAATGTAACCACGGCTCAGAGAGGCAAGCAGGATATTGGTTTCTCGTTACATTTTACTGGATAAATCATTTCCTTCCACTAAGCAAAAGCACTAGATTTGGACATAATATTTTTCTCAGTGGTCTGAGGATTTCAGTGAGGGCATCTCGAGAACCATTTCTGTTTTAACCTCTGTGCATTTATTTAAATGCATCCTGAATATCAGGTGTGCTAAAACATTATTTAACAAAAAGCAAACACTTTAGTAAACTCAGAAAAAAGCTTTTTGGAAAATGCCCGTTTTCTATGTGACATTTAATTTTATAAAGGGAAATAAGCACAAAGAGTGTGCCACTGACATTATTCCTGGGAAGCTACGTTCACAGCATACGAACTATCCTACTGTCTTTATTTGCTCTAGTCTGGTTTTACTACTGGCTTGAGTCAAGTCATGGTATGTGAAAGAAAATGAGATTGTCTCAGAGATACATTATGAATTCAATTCTTTGCTACATCTCAGCTCTTGTTGTTGGAAAGAGTTCAGTTACATTTCTAATGATCTCGTTGGGTATTGGAATTACTGAGACTCTACCACCTACTTTGAAGGAGTTGATCAAAGGCTTGCTGACCTCTTCAAACTCATTAATCGAATAGCATTTTGGGAAGAACTAAGCAGCCCGAACTCTTTGAATTAAAAAATAGAGCACCTGCAGGTCAAAGACAACATTTCCGAAAACATATCTCAAAAAGTATTTTTCTGATTTTGGTGGAAAGGTCATAAAGAATCATCTCATCAACCCTCCACCACATTTTCATAAAAAGACAGAGATGGTGAAGGGCCATGATTCAGCAGCTGATGAATATAAACTTTTTTAAAAAAAGTAGTATTAATAACTTGCACATTTTAATAGCAGAGGAAGATAAAATTGTCACAGGAGTTAATGCGGTATTCAAAGCTGTCACTTACGCATTCTCAGATATAAAGGGCTCATTTTTATTTTATTTTTTTTTAAAGGAGAAAAACGACTCTGCCTAATGGATTACAGAATTCTCTCCCACGTCCCACCCCCAATCCAGGTGGTACCTCATGCCCTTATCAGTTCTCATTGAGGAAGAATCCCAGTACAGGCAAAAGGAGACCTTGGATGAGCTCCTCCCTGAGTCCCTATTTATACATAAATATCCTTCAGAAATTACTCTCCAGGCAAAACATGTCTTTTTAAAATATACTGCTTTATCAACTTAACTTTCCCCAAACTAGCAACATTGCATAGGATTAATCATAAAATAAGCTGAAATTCTTGCCAAAGGAAACACAAGTTATATTTCAAACACTTCTGACTACAAAAATGCATTTGTTTATGATTTAAGAGCTAAATTGTGGGCTCTGACAACAATTTAGCTCTCAAATCATAAATAAATTTGTCTTACCTCAGGATACCAAAATTCTCAAACTATATTTGAAGTTCTTTTCTAGAATATCTCTAAGTAATTTTCATATTTTGATTGGCCACCTACATACAAAAACGTGCACGCGCGTGCGCGTGCACACACACACACACACACACATACACACACACCTTAGACACCAAGATACATTTGCAAAATATTCAAGAGCATATCTAATTTTAAAATAAATTTGGGTTTTGCTGGAGTGTACATATCAAAAAGTATTTCTCTATCACTTTTACTGTAACTTTCAGTAGGAAAAAATGATTCTACTTAGGAATATCAATATTTGAACCTATTTGAATGATTCCACTCTTAATAATTAGCAAGTAAAGCTGGTTTTATTATCTAAGTTTTTTAAAAACCAGCTAAGTTAAAGACCAACTAAGAAAAAGATTAAACATTTGTAACTTAATTTCCTTATGCTGGATTCTTTGCATTTATTTTATAATTGACTTAATATAATTTAATAATTATCTTGTGTTCCTCAACAATCTAGGCAGTAGTAATGATCATTTGCGAACCTGGAATTTCACTTTAGTTCCCTAAAGTATCCTCTCTTTATGTAATTGGTTAGGAAGATTTGTTATTAAATGTATTCACCACCTTTGCGCATTGGCAATATCTTAGCCAATGAGGTTTATCCAAGGCGTGGTTACGGCTAATTCAATGTAGTCATGAAAGTTCATCTTGCTGTCATGCCCTTGAGTTTGTGTCAGTAGAGGAGGATATATTAACATCCCATTAATACAAGGTGACCCCCAGTGATCCTCGCCTCTTGGCATTTATTATACAACCTTGTGCAGCATCTCTTCCATTGTACCAGGGCTGGTCTGTGTGTCCAATAGAATACAGCAGAAGGGAAGGCATGTTACTTCCAAGATTAGGTTAGACAAGACTGTGGCTTCCATTTGGGGCCCTCTCTATCTCTCTTGGATGACTTGATCTGGGGGAAGCTAGTTGCCATGTCTTGAAGACACTCAACAGCCTACAGATGGGTCCACATAGTGGGAACTGAGATCTCTGCATATAGTCAGCAAAGGACCGAGGCCTTCCAATAAGTGAGTGAGTTCGGCAGCAGATAACCACTCCGCCAAGCCTTCAGATGACTGCAGCCCCAGCTGACAGCTTGACTGTACCTCATGAAAGGCCTTGAGCCAGTGGCACTCAGCGAAGCCATTCCCAAATTCCTGACCCATGGAAACTGTGAGATAAGAAGCATTTTGTTGTTGTTGTTTTAAGTTGATAAACTTGGGGATTATTTGTTATGTAGCTGAAACATGGAACACCAGTGGCATGGTCTCTACAGAGTTTTTGGACTAGGCAGAAAGACACTGGGCATTTTTTCTCCCTCTAGAAGAGTGGCTCTTAGCCTTTTAAAGGTCATGAAAACTTATAATTAGTAAACACTAGAGATCTTTTCCTTAGACAAATGCATGTATGCTCATGAACATAATATTTTTGCAGTTGATATCAGGGATTTCACTTCATCTTGGAAGCCCTTCTATGATTACACTCTGGGAACAGAATGCCAATTGAAAAATTCCTGCCCTAGATGATCAGGTAAAAAGTAGTATCTTAAAGAGGTCAGTGCCCCAGTTGAATTACTAAAGCTAGAAATATTGGCCACCAGAGAGCCTTTCAAAGGAGCTCACACCCCTACTCCTGCAGAGAGAAAAAGTCACAGCATTTTAAAGAAGGCTGCCACGGGATTTCATGAACTGAGTAGGCTATGGCAATAGTTTGCCATTGAAGCTTTCTCAGATTTAAATCTGCTTTTACTTTAAAAAAAAGACAAACAACAACCTCAAAAAAACTGAATGCAGCATGTAGCCCGAGAGGCTTTAAACAGTGACACTTGCCTCTCATCTTTAACCTGGAACCTAGGGCCTTTACTGTTCATCTCCTTAATCAGGACCTGGGGAAATACAATGTGTAAAAGAAGTTATACTGACCTTTGCTCCCTGTAATGACATTGCTGCAGTCACGAGAATCCACAAAACACAGCCACACAGGTTGTGTCCTCCCCCCACACAGGCATCAGTGATGTTACTTTCTGTCACCTAGCTCTTGAATATCTGACCGTGTGTCATGACTTTGGGGCGGGGAAGCACAATGTTGTTTGTTTGTGCATTATCTGGGTCCTTAATAATTGCTTTTGAAGATAACGACTCATTCATCCATTATATGGCTTGCCAGAACCGGAGTAAGGGGGGACATGTGTTTATATCGGTGTGTTTGTTGAGAGAGCCAGAGAAACAGAGACAATAAACAATAAACTGGCCTTCAGTCAAGTCTCTTCCATGAAGGTCATCAGACAGGAACAAGCTCCCTCCATCCCATAGGAGGCACCCTTACACTACCATGACTGGCACAGATCCTCTCATTGCTTCCTTCTTGTACGGGGCAAACACAACTAAAGGCCTATGTGTGTCAGGCTGCACCGCCAATAATTCTGACCATAAGAAAAACCTAAGTAGTCCACACTTGTGCAGCACCTTCTAGAATTGTACTCGAACACCATGCAACTATGGCTACCTCGGTCTCCCACTCTCCTACTCTCCTGATTCCAGAACTCGGGGCCAGATTATTCAATCACTAAAACTTGATTATAATGTATCCAAGAAAGGCAGAGAGGGTCTAGAAACTGGGTAGATAACTGAAACACTTATAAGTAAAAGAAGTACAGAGTGTTGCTTCCTCTGCAGCTTCGTATTAAAAGACCAAGCACCAACTGGAGGATCAGGCAAACCAGCCTGAGCTTGAAATCTCTAAGGACAGCAGCTCTCCTCCATATTCACAGAAGCCTAGGACTCTGCAGTAGTCTCCAGGAGCACATCACCACACAAGGTCAGATGCCCCACCTGACTGAGGAAGGCCCAAAGTGTTGGTCATAATGAGTCCACACAAAATGGCTCACACCTCTACGTCTGCAGAGGGAAGAACCCACATTTTAGGAGGCTGCAAAATAATTTCTTAGAATGGAAAAGCTATGGCAATAGCTTGTCCCTTTTCATTGTCCTGCATTTAAAGCCACCTTTTTTTTTCACCTTTTAATTTTGATTTAATTTAATTGCATTTTATTTTCACCACACTGGGTAAAGTGATTTTTTTTTTAAAAATCCCAACCCCATTTTATTTGTTGTGATTTAAACAAAAGAAATTGTTCTATCATTATTCCCTTGAAAACTGTTCACAGAACTAATTTGGTCTGAAATTGAGGGGGGATATGAGTATTATTATTTAACTTTGATATAATAAAATGCTCATAGTTATGAATTCGGAAAGTGCTGTGTGTGTGATCAACAGATTCTTCTTTGTTTTCTTGTAATTCCTGTGTGAAGTATTGGTATTAAGAAGACAACAATGTGGCATCTGATGGCTAACAGGTACACGAAGACATTTCTTCAAATCCCTGTAGTTGAGGTCGACTTAACTGACCAAAATTATACCTCTCTTCCCACACAGGTCATATCCTAGGAATACACGCAAACCCCTGGCTACTTTTCCATTGCTTCCCTGAACCAGGTCCTCTTCCAGAAACACCTCTAGTTTGCTGCAGTTCTGTTTGTTCCCTGGCTCCAGCTGACTTGGTCCCTGCCAGCTCACTGTCTGGGGAAGGAGGCTGCCTTACTGCTGATGGAAGGACCGCACTAAAGAGGCAATTAAAACAACTACTCACATCGTGTGCAAATATTCTCTCCCTCACTCTCTGATACTCCTCTTCTCTCTCTTCAATTGATTTACTTCGTCTGTCATCTCTAAATGGATGCATTCTGTTTTGCTGAACAGAAAAAAGAAATCAGGAGGGTTATCCAAATTGAGCTATTAGAAATCTGCAGTTAAGTAACTGTCAGCTGAGAATAATAAATGTTCACTTAAACATATGGAGCATGAAAAGTCTCACTCCTTCTGGTTCCTAAGGAAGCCGTGGTAGGGTACATGTGTGCCGTGTGCACATGACAAGCAACGCCATGTTTACTGTTCTTGGTTGCTTCCTTGATGTATGCAAATAGCACAGGTGTTTCTGGAATGAAAGACCTGGATGTGCCTCATGGGTTCGCCTAGTTCAGCTATGTGACAGTTCACCAGTGATGGACTCTCTCCTTTGCTAATCTGTGTGATTTTGACTCCTCAGAAGGATGAAGAATGTTGGTGAAAAAAGAGGAAGTGGCAAGATCAAGGTGGCTAAGGGAAGAAATGGCCTTGGAAACTTGTGGACTGGAGAAACAGAATAAGGGAGTGCAGAAAGTAATGGGTGGAAAGGAAAATGTGGACACTATTTCTCTGTATCCTAATTTTTTTAATTAACTCAATGACTGATTCTGGGAATTGCATCTGGCATAAAAGTAGGAACTAAATTTAAAGTCTGTTGATTAGAGTCAACATCAAGAAATCTAAGGTAACAATTCAAAGAACCCAGCATGAGGACTGCTCGTCTTTTCATCAGAACCACATCCTGCATCTCAACTATCCTCCCATTTCACTCTTGCCATTCCTTACCAAATGCTCTGCCCTAACCACGTTCATCCATTCATTCAACAAACACCCACTAAGTACACAACAAAGGCACATGTTTCAGAGTCAACGTGAGCCATAATATAGCTCGGTGGTGCTTTTGGTGGTGGTGGGAGGAAACGAGATACAAATGATGAACAGGTTAAAAAAAAGTGCGTCAGAGATGCACATACGGGCTTACAGTGACTCACTGAGAATAATTAAAATAATAACTTGAGTGAGATGCTTATTATTTTGCCCTTACGAATTCGAAAGCAAAGTCATTTTCAAAAAAGTCTATTTGACTGTCAGAGACACAAAGTGTGATTGTAATGGCCTTTATATGACTTTCTACTGTTCTTATTCTCATTTAAATTTTTTCTTTTCTTTTGCCATTTACTTTGTTTTCTTCCTAATCACCCAGGATCCCCCACCCTCAGCTGGAGAAGAGATTTAGTGAAGTATCTCTACCCTTAGGGAGGCCGTGAATCAGGCTACTCTAGAACAACATAATGGTTGACCGCAAGTGAAATACACATCAAGAGAAAGTTCTGCTACGGTTCATGCAAAACAAGCAGACGGTTTACACGGACAATAAAACATGGGAAGGAGAAGGGTCAGGAGACTAAAACATGGACTTGAGTCTTTTCTGTGAAGATTTATTTTAGGATAGTTGCAAAATCCACCTGTCCTCACCATAACAAGGTTTGTTCTTTACAGCTACACCAGTTGATCATCGGTCCGTTTTGATAATCCAGCTCAATTTGTGCACAACTGAAGGACAAAGCTGTAGGGAGTGGAACGACTGCCATAGTTACACAGACATCTGGAAATGCGACTGACAAAGCTTTTCCCAACAGCTCCGAGCCTGTGGCACCCCAACCCCCGAACACATGCAGCAGGAACTGCGCCAAGCACCACCCATGCAGCCCAACATAGAGCCATTGCTAAAGCGGCCAGGACATGGATATTTTTGCTACCCATTGAATGCCACAGGGGAAGGCAAGGCGGGCCAGGAGGTTGGAGAGAGGGATAGTAGTATCAGAGGCAGAGAGAGGAGAATTGGGAGAGGGAGAAAGGGACGACAGAGGAACAACAAGAACATCAGTCAGCCCACCTTCAAAAACAATGTCAGCCACTCTCAAACTTGAGAACCAACCTGATTGTCTTCTTTATCAATACTAGAGTTATCTCGCTTCAAGATAAACCGCTTCTGGGATTCTTCACCTTTTTCATCTTTTAAATGTTCACAAAACCTTTGCTCTGGTCTGCCAGCAAAGTAAAACATATCAATAAAATAGTTTTCCCCCTCGTGTAAAGTTATTTCTTAGTGCTGTTTTTCCCCCACAGTGGCATTCAACTTAAAAAAAAAAAAAAAGAAAAGAAAAGAAAAGAGAAGTTTACATGTGGCTTTGATACTAGAATTGCTGGCAATATACAGGTAGGTAATACCAAGTCCCTTCACAGGGGTTGTTAGTATACTTTCGGTTGGTTTGAATTTGGAGTCTTGTTTGCTGCATACTATGCACCATGGCTGAGTTAAAACAAATATTTTAAAGGCCTGTACATATATAATGTATAAACGTTTTCTATAGTTGTTTGGACCTCAATCACTCTTGAATTTAATTAAGTCCCCTCTCATATTCTAGAACAAATATACATCTTTAGAACTTGGGAATAACACACTAATTCACCAACGTCGGGAAACCAGGAGAACACCTCCCATCCTATCCTCCCTTTCAAGGGCCTTTTTAACCTGTGGTGAGAGAGGATCATTTATAAATTATTTCCACCTTTCTCTAGTGACAACTGCTTTGGAATCTGGCTCCAGGAGGTTCTGACATCTTTGACCATGTCTTGTAAATCAGTTCAGTAATTGGAGAAACTGGAGATATTTCATTTAAACAACTTGATGACTGATTAGCATGGGGAAAATGCTTCAAGCAGTTACACACTATTGATCAGTCAATTGATTTTGTTAGGTCCTCTTAATCATTTTGTGTTATTACAGGAAAGGGTTCCCCTTCCTTATTCATTTCCCACAATCGTCACTGTATTCCACAGAACTCAGTGAATGACTTGGGTTTGGGGTCACCTCCAGAGGATGTGCTAAAATATTTGTCCTCGGTTTAGAAGCAGTTGTCATTTATGACTCTCATTAAAGTGTGTCTGTCATATCTGATGTATTACTACTGAAGCCCAGTGGCTTTTCTGTCCCTACTGGGTTCATTATGCATTCAGTCATTGGGAAGCCTCTTCAGTTTGTTCTTTAATATGGGTGACCAGTAATTCAGGGAATCTCATCATTTCCTTACAGATCCAAAATAAGCAAATAGCACTTTGAAAACAAAAAAATAAGTGTATATTTCAAATCTTGGTGAGACTCACACATGCACATAAATTATAATAATATTGGTGAACAGACAGTAACAAAACACTGCAAAATACCAGTTATAGCTTCTAGAACTGTGTATATTTGCAGTGATATCATTATCCTATTCAATCCTTACAGTAAAACTTTGGTGTTAGAGGAGCAAATTATTTTTGCCTCTTTTACAGATAAAGAAACCATCGCTCAGTGATCATTTTGGCTCCAAGTCTATAGATTTGTCCACTAAGCCACAAACATCAATCCATTCACATCCTTGTAGAGATGTGATTCAGTCTCCCTCTGCTTATACAGGATACAGTGGGCCAGAGGCCCTCAAACCTTACAATAAAGAACAAAAACCCTGCATCACATCATCTTGAAGATCAATGTGAACGTTTTCCACCAAAAATGAAATGTAATAAAATGTAACAATCTGGAAGTGCAAAAATGACATTTTAAAATCAGAACACTAAGGAAGTACAGTCAACTTGTACTTTACAGTAAAAAGACCATTTACAGCACAGAAATTAAACATATTGTGGTGTAGCCTAGTCACAGTACACTTCAATTACTCATACTATAAAATCTTACAATACTAGCGTGAATAGTTGGAGGTCACTGTAAACGATAATTCTGGAATTATGCATATTTAAGCACCCCAATATTTTTAACCAGTATTTAGTTATATTGTCGTTTTATGTAACAAGTACAATTAAGATACTAACTTAAATACAAATGCTGATTGTACCAATGCTAATTAAGTCTTTCCTAATATCCCCAAGCTCTATAGTCTAATAAATTCTAATAAATGAAATGATTTACTTGCTGCTCAATTTACAGATATATTTCTTGTATTTATTGTTAATAGTCTGTAATGATTTTTTTAGAAGTAAAATGGTCTGGGAATGTGAACTTTTGGATTTGTGAACATAAGGTGAATTGGCTTTAGATTAAATTCTTCTTTAAGAAGAAAACCATTTAGCGTGAGATTTCAACATACTAACTGCAGCTGGAATGTAAGTTCTGTTTGGTAGGGACCTTATTTTTTATAGAAGTGCCTACAACAGTACATGACATAGAGG
The DNA here is from genome assembly GCF_004115265.2 of Rhinolophus ferrumequinum. Taxonomy (NCBI): domain Eukaryota; kingdom Metazoa; phylum Chordata; class Mammalia; order Chiroptera; family Rhinolophidae; genus Rhinolophus; species Rhinolophus ferrumequinum. Next base: position 16,008,694 of record NC_046300.1, read on the forward strand.
AGGCATTTGGTTAAAAGAATAAGCGAATCAATGTATAGATGAATAAAAATGTAGTACAATTGTATATAAATCATGTAATTAAGGGATTGTCAAAGGGTCAATGAATAAGATATGTAGTAACAAATTTTTAAATTATAAAACAGAACAATAGAGAGTTTGGTTAGTAGGAACATAAATTTAAATTTAGAACATTAAGAACATGTTCTTTAAAAATCAAATTTATGTTTTGCTTCATGTTGACTAAAAATACTCGTTATTAAATAAAAGTTTTTAAAATTTGAGGGTATCTTGGGAAGAGAATGGGAATGAGAATCTTAGCTTTCTAGTCTGAGAACGTCTCAGTTTAAAATGTCATTACAGCAATGAGGGAGTTATTTAAACATTACTTTTAAAATTTCATTTGCGTTTCTTTATAGTGTTGGTTTATTTGTTTTTTATAGCAGGACATATTTAGGAAAACTATATCACATAAACAAAGAATAGTCAGAGGAACTTTTTCTAATCAATAATGTCAATATTATTTAGAGCACGACTATTTCTTACTAATATAAATTATGCAAAGTGCTTTCTCCATAACTGCTTTTCTAATATCTCATTTAAATTTTTTCAAACTCTAGAAACTAATAGTCAAAATTATTAATCCCTTCAAGATTTTCCAAAAAATATTTTGAGTGATTATAAAGTAACCATCTGAAGATTGGGTAAAAGACATAAAATAAACCTAACAAGATTTTTCCAGGTTGATTTTATAGAGAATTACCTATGACTGTAGCACTAACGAGCAATTTGCAGCTGAAGCTCATGAAAACTGTAGCATGCAGCTGAAGTATTACATAGGATTAAACTAAAAATTACCAGCAATGCACCATTATATTATGGCTTTTAAAAATCCTTTTTATCACTAATTTAACGTCACAGCAATGTTATCTCTTAGCCATACAATGAATAGAACTAAAGTAATATATTATGGACACTTTTGAAAAATGGAATGAATTACTTTTAATGTATCAATATGAGGATGAAACTCTAAGGAAAAACTGCTCAAAACTACAAAACATCATGGTGTTTATTAAATTAATGATAACTAGGGCTTACTACATATCTTATGGCCATGCATCACATGTGCCTAAATTTCTTTTTTTCTGGTGGAATTTAGCCCAGGAATTATCATTACTAGCTTTCTCTAGATCATCATCAAAAAGCAGAGAAAATGAATTTCACATTTCTTCTTAATGAAAAAATAAGTTTCCTCTGCTAAGGTAAAAAAACAGAAAAACGTTTTCCCGCAATTTGTAGCAGGTACCTATTGTAAAACTCATTGTTCAGGTGCGAACAGCGCTGGCATCCCCAATCCAACCTTTCAAAAATTAAAATTAACTCCCCATTGTTCCTTATTGGACATAGTTCATGAATTGAGAGGCAGTGTGGTTGAATGCAGTGCTGTATAAAACAATCAAACACTTTTGGTCAATCAATTCCAATATTAGTTAGACTTTTTTTCTCTTGAAGTTTAAAATAGATGAGCACTTCTTATAATTATTTTTTAAATCTTTGGACATGAAAGTATTTTCCATGATTTATTTGCACTGCCAGTTTGAGACTAAATTTATTTTCTTCCAAATAGTTTAAGCTTAATACCTCCCAGTCCCTTTCTCCTGCACAGATATAAATGAAGAATTCAATTCTACTAAATATGGAGGAGTACAAAGTCTTTGAATTTCATACTGGATAACTGAAAGATGGTCGTCAATATGTATAAACATCTTAACCAATAAAGGTTGCTGTGCACAACAGAATAAAATATTTTGGGGGTATAAGACACCTATCAAAAATATTTTAGTAGGCAAACATATTAGAGGACTCTAAGTGGCACTGCTGTTCCCTTAATTCTTTAAAATTTTCAATGAAAATATTTATAAATGATGTTTTTTCTTTAAAAAATGTCCAAACATTTTTCTTCTTGAAGTATTTCACAATTCCCACTATTATTTCGTCATTTTATACCATTTTAGTCTCTTTTAAGTAAGACTTACTTAAAAAGACTGACTTAAGACTTACTTAAAAGAGACTAAAATGGTATAAATCCAATATAGGCAATGCTACCAAGCTTCCTTTATTAGCATCTTTCAAACTTATGTTCTCAATTCTCTACATCTTTGAAAAATTCATTTTATCCTTCTCTATTTTGATTGTGTACTGTATATGTAAACAGACATGCAAAATAACATAGGAAACGGCTGGCCCTCCTTTAAAATAAGGTTATTCATGAACATCAACAAAATTATAAGAAGAAGACTCAAAGACGACAAGGGTCTGTGAGACATCTCTTAAATTGGTACCACTGCTCTGGCAAACTGACTGTGGGCATAAAGAGCCTTAAAAATGTCAATGCACCTTGACAAAGTGATTCTATTTCTTAGAATGAAACCATAGCAAATGGTAAGAGTTCCATTGATTAAGACAGCGAAACAGTGAAAATCCATGGTGGACTGGTTAAGTAACTTAAAATATCTCCATATGTAATATGTAGCTTTGTAAAATGATACCCAATACTATTTACTAACATAGAAAAGCAAGTTATAAAAGAATAGATATACTTTTGTGATTATTATAATAAAGATGTATTTTATAACCACAAAATAACAAAAGCTATTAGTTTAGAAAGACAGGAAACAAATTCAACAACTTAAAAATGGTTTGTATCTAAAGCATTGGATTATGTACAATTAAAATATTCTTTTATTCTGAATATGTTCTAAATTTTCTTTCATGGCCTATATTATTTTATAATCAGCTAAAATGAACATTTAGCCATTTTATTTTGTCAAACTAATTCTTCATCTTTCTGCTGCACTGCTACTTTTAAAAATACGAGGATTAATTGTGCTTCCTACTTCTGGTCTTGGCTTATCATATTAAGACCTTTCAATATATGTAAACAAACAAGCCAAAAAGAAAAATCATCCTCTTTATTGCTATCTTCTTCTTGATCTACATGCATAGAAACATGCATTTACTAATGATAATATAATGATCATAATAAGTGGTAGTGTGCAATCAATCTCAACCTTTTTTCTTCCTCTCTAAGAGGGAAATCCAAAATAGAATGATCTAGAAAAAGATAAGAGGGATAGAGAAAAAAGGAGAAAACATGTAATTTGAAAAACAAAAAGAAGTCACATGCAATTAGGATCTGGAATATTATGTTTGTTTGTGAGTTTGGCTATTTCTGAACCTCATTGAGCATGTACTGGCAGCAACACCAAAGAATCATACACACCAGATTGATCTACTTAGCTTAACAAAACAGGCGTATTTTTGCAAGTTTGCCTATAAATTGAGAATTTCCAAAAATGAAAAATAAGAAAAAAGAGCTAGTACGGATACTTTCCTTTCACTGAGTTCTCTATTCTTGCATTTCAATGTTATATGAACATTAAAAGGCAATGCCATTAATATGTCCAAATAATCAAAGCTTGGCTCCCCCCTAAAACACAATGAATTTTAGCATATAACCCAATGAATTTACATAAAATGGATGGAAACTAGCACACTAAATTTAACATAGCAATAGTTTAATAATTAAACTAAGTTTTAAACAATTGACACACAAATGATGATAAGCAAGCCTAACAAAAGTTTGTCTTTTCAAAACACATTATTGTGTCTTTTCAGCTCTGCAGCTTACTAATTGTGTGACTTCTCACAAGTGACTTAACATCCCTATGAGAGAAGTGTTTCTTTTGTTGTAAAAAATGGAAAGTAATAATACTTACCTTAAGTGCTTGGGAGGATTAAATGAGATACAGATAATGCAAGCAGTGTCAAGTCCAATGCCAAACACTAATGAAGTACTCAGTCAACGTAATAAACTATTATTACCGTTTTCACATTTCATTGAATAGCCCAAATCTAAGAGTACACCAACGAATTTTGAACTAACATTTACATTAGTGCTAACCTTAATTAGAATAGATCCAATCTGTACTATAATATTCAAATAATGGTTTGATTCATCAGTTCCAAATAAGCAAGTAAAATTTTCTTAAAGTAACGTTTTCTTTGGAAACTACTGAATGTGATTGTTGTTTCTTGGCACCAAAGGCTTTTTACTTACATATTATAATGGCGTGTATAAAACTATTCCATTTTAGTTTATATGAAAATAAAGTATTTTACTTTCTGAGAAGGTCCAGAGTGATCACTGCACTTTAATTGATATAGAGGTACGAGATAATTTTTGTATGTGTAAAGAAATGCTATTTTTTTCATATTCCTGGTTTAAAGGCCAGATGGTGGGAAGTAGGGGTTAGGAAGTGTGAAATCTAGAAAGGCTGAGAGGTTGGAGGGAGTCTGGTTGTGGGATAAAACACTTGTATATTAGGTAGGAATCTAATTCTCTTGGTAGATTCCAATTTATTGTTTGAAGATTTTGTATCAATAGTTACAGTCTAACATTTAAGTATACAATTTAGTAGAAACCAAATACTTTCAACCAATAAACTACAAGTTCTTTTACTACTCCTTGCCCCAATTATCTCTTCTTTAAAAAGCCATGGTAATATTCTAATGGCCTCTTCATATCAGAAATCTTGAGATTAACAAGACACAAGAAGATCCACTATTCATTATATACAACCAGGCTCTCACCTTCAAGTATGCCATAAAACGTTTCTCAAGGTACAAGTACTAAAATGACTGCCAACTCTGAGGATGGATCTAGAAGCAACAAAAAAAGCCCTCGAGATGGGAGCCTAAGTCTGCTACCTCCAGCAAGCATAGTTGCAGATGGAGGGAACCAAGACACAGTCATCTTGCTTCCTCAATAACTGTTGTATGTTTAGGAAAATACTATATATAGTATGTGTAGGCATAGTGAAGCTTTCTCCAAACTGTCCCAAACTGTATAACAAAGATAATGAAACGTATTTACACACTTACACACATTCTTGTACTTATACATTATGCACTTACACTTACACACACGCACGCACGCACACACACACACACACACACACACACACACACACCACAGAGTCCTGACCACACCACAGAGTCTTGGCTCTTCAAATAAACTATGAACAGAAGATGGACATGTTCCATAGTCTATATTTCTTCTGTTGAAAGCATGATACCGAACACCTGAGAAATACATTTTGCTTGATAGTTTAAGAACATGGGTTTTATCTCACTTTCAAGTATGCCAGGATAATTTTTAACCCAGCATGTTCTGTGGTTCTGGAGTTTTGTTGGTGTCATCCTTCTTAGTACAAACATTGTTGAATTGGGTTCTCTGTTCAATTTTGAAAATACATGCAAATTAGGATGTTGTAAGGAAATCAGTGGATACTGGTGAAAGAATAGTGTTTCGGTTTCTTCTCGCTTTTATCATTTCAGAGTATTGATTCTATTAACATTAGTTCTTGTTTCTCTAACTTTAGAAGAGTAATGGCTGAGTGGCAGGAGGACTGGATTTCAGTCTTGGTCTTCCGTGCACTGAGTAGGTAAGATCAAGACATGAATCTCAGTTTTCGTTCCTGTAAAATGGTTGAGTTTTATCTATCTAGAATGCTGTGAGCTAAATTAATAAGTCAATAAATAATCTAAAAGTCATATTACTCTATGGAAATTATTTTTAAAAGAAAAAATATATTAAGGATACTAATGTTTCAGAAAGTACATGTATATTTCATTTCCAAAATTAAGTGGTATATTATACATTCGACTCTTAAAAGCACATGAATAATTTCAAATGGGGAAAGGAATACAACAAACTTATTCTTTCCTCACAAAACATATTTCTGTGATTTACCTATTACATCAATAGAAGCTTATGTTCTCTAAGGCATTTGAGAATAATAATATGAGAAAATATAATTGAGAGAAGTGATATGGCGTTTGACCAATGTTAACAAAAAAGTTTTACTTTGAACCTGATATTGATTAAAGGAGCAGGTTGTCTGTTCAGTAAACAAAATTTGATGGTTTTCCTACGAGCAATGCAATTCTTAGGCTTCTGATCTTAGACTTCAAGTCCTATGGTTTTCAAGGCTATTCGTATAAAAAAATGTGGAGTAAATTTGCCATGTTTAAAAATGATAGGATGCTAACCAACCACTGGTGGATTTCCAAGAGGCCCTTGTTCTTCTTCAGAGGACTATTAAGCAAGCATCCACCTCAGGATGCCACTCGCTCATGGTACTACTCACACTCCCAGCCAAAGGAAAAGAAAGAGAACAAATGTGGGAGGAAATCATGGAAATTTTAGTTTGTTTTGTTGTGGTAGAACTGCAATTAATCACCTGCAGGGAGTGGAATGTGTAAGGGTCAAAAACCAGTGATTCTCATTTTAAACCTTTGCCTCTTCAGGAAACTCAGCAGAACAGATGTCTTTGACTCTGATATACTGATGTGCACGCCCCTTTGGGTCTGCCCACTGAGACAGTGGAGGGTCCCACAATCCTGCCTCTTAGTGCAGTCATTACGCATCACATCAAAAACTCAGTAAAGCCAACTGGGCTCAACTCTTTCACTTAGAGAGAAGCCTAACTTAGTACTAGAGCACATTTTCATGGTGCCTGTGATTTACCAAATACCAGCTTTGTTAATCATGCTTCCTGGAACAAACAAACAAGCAAAGCACTGAAGTCATTAATACCACTCATCATTCCAGGCAAATACCCAGGTCCACACTTCTCAGGAATCAAGGCATTGTGTTCCTGAGCACTGGACTTACAAGGTGTCACCCCAAACCTTTGCCTTTAGGCCACTATTCTCCTTGCACGGTTTCTGTGGCCTGTAACCATTCTCCTTCAGTGAATTTGCTCTTTCCTGTCTTTGCTCTGTACCTTTAGAGTAGGGGATTTGAGGCAATGATAGTGGGTGGATGTGAAAGACAAAAGAAAAAATATTCAAGAGATGACAACCTTTTAACATGAAAATTATCTGGGACTAGTTAAACAGTTACTCTGACATATGCCAAGACATTCAGGCACACATGGGTCTTTGCCTGTGACTGATCTTGGCCCCTTGGAAAACACTTGTGCAAGTAGACACTCTGTAGTCTCCAAATAATATACCCCAAGCCCATACCCTTGATCTAGAATGAAGAAAAGGAGAAGGAGGTGGAAAAAAAAGTGTAACAAAAGAACGATGAGCTAACCTCACAGAAAAATAAGCAACAGAGATCAGAAAGAGAGACAAAGAGAAGAGCAAAACTTCTTATATAAAAACAGACACTTACATTTGTAGCATTTAAACAGCACAGACTTTAATACCTCTACCCCAGATTTCCAAGATGCTCATTTGGTGTCACCACCTAATATGACAGCTACCAAAGAATTCCAACAGAAAACATTGAAAAGTTCTAGAAAATCAAACATATTTCTAACAATATATGGAGGAAAGAGAGCTGGAACTAAAGGTTGAAAAACATAGCTCAAAGACTTCATTATTTCAAGAACAATAATAAAAAAAGCAGCAAATTCTAATGAGAGGTGTCCCTAGTCATGAAAATTGGATTTGTGGACCAATAGGTGTGCTGCGAGGCTTTGGGTCACGTTCATTCACCTGTTCGTACCCTGGCTAGCTCCTAGAACCAACAAGCTTGCAGTGTTGCAGGGGTAAAGTGACTTGCCTGTGCTAATTCTCTAAAATGCATCAGTTTGCTGTGATGAAGGCACCTTCTTTGAATACCTCCCACATAAACACGACAGTTACTTCCTACTTTCTCTGGACTATTATATCCTTAACCCCACCCCATGCTCTTGTGGCTATGGCGCAACACCTTGGATTTGGACAATTGGGTTACTTATAGCAATAATTTTGGAATGACACAATGAATAGGTTCGTCTATTCTTCATCTTCTACACTGACATTATTGATAAATGTAGCTTTTTCATTTCAAGAAAGAAAAAAGACTGAAATGGAATAAAGCAAGGTTCAAATTGAATGGATATCACCCCCTCCCAAATATCACATCTTGTAATGGCGCTAAACACAGAAAATCAAGCAAGAACTATCAAAGTGTAGGGAATGTCTGTTATTTACTGATACCACTGAGTTAATCTGCAAACATATCTTTTTGTCAATTGTTGTTTCTTATCAGACAACAAAAGACTTAATCAAGTTGAAATTCCCTACCAATCCAAAGAGTCTTCTTGAGGATTTTGCTCAAGATGTTCTGGATGTTTTTGCTTTAAAGAAAATTAGATTGTTTAAGAAAAATTTTCTTGGCATTTGACACACTGGTTTCTATCCCAGCCATGCTAATCATCGCTTCTCTGAAAATCCAAAATTGAACCTAAATTTGTGCATCATTTTCTTCTTCTGTAAAATGAGGCTCTAATTAGTTAGGTGGTAAGTATACTTTTAGGATGAAATGAAATAACATACATGAAATAAGAGGGAAACTATTCAGTGCAATGAATAAACAATAGGTAATGTTATATGTAAGAGATTATATCACTTAACTAACTGAAAAGTCTGTCCACAGACAGAGTTTTTCCATCATGAAAGTACAAATACACTATAACTGAAGATATTAGAGAATACTGGAGGTGAGTGCAGTACATATACACGTGTATATACAGAGGGTGCCAAAAAATGTATACACATTCTAAGAAAGGAAAACAAACTGTATTAAAATTGCAATACTCAATATATACTGATAACAAAAGATGAATACAAGTAATGTTTAACTTCTGCAATTACAAGAGGTGCTCAAAGTGGTTACCATCAGTGTAATTTTAATCCAGTTTTTCCTTTCTTAAAATGTGTATACATTTTTTTTTGGTACCCTGTGTATAATCCTCCCAGTGTGTCGTCATGATTTCAATATTTTGAACTTCATGTGAAACTATTTTCTCTCCATGCAAAACTTAATATTCTCAAGTCACTACCTACAATTACTTGAACTGCCTACACTCTAGAAATACAGGGATTGTGGGAAATAAATCCCGGTCAAGCTGATAGGCATCCATGTCAGAGGATCACTTTATATGCCAATGCAGTGTCATTGAGAAAGAAAAATTAAAAATGACATGACAAAGTGCTTTCTCTCCCTCATCCCTTTATTTTATTTTTGTAACCCTCCACCCATATGTTTCTGCATCCTCCATCTACATTGTTCTGCATTTCTCCCAGGCTACAATGACATTTAAAATATACATTTTTATGTATTTGATTGCAGTAGCGTTCATTAAACTCTATACATTGAAAAGGTGTTCCCAAAACACAAGACCCACGAGGAGCTATCTGAGGAATTTCCATCTCAGCCTCCCTCCTTTATATACATGGACATTTCCATCCAAAAAAATATCTAAATTAATATGGTCCCAACAACCATCATGTGTCAATGGCACTGCTAGCACAACTCTTGAAATTTGCAGGGAACCAAAGAATACCAAGACACCTAGGACTTAAATAGAATGTTCTGAAGAGAATATTCCATTTTGAGCTTCAACTCCAAAAGAACATGGCAACAGACCTTTAATATCAAATGTAGAACAACACTTCTCCTTTTCTAAAACTGCCAACAGTGATCCAGGTCCTATAAATATGACTTGTTACTATTTGAAAAAGGATAATTAATTCATCCTTTTCTTTTGTCCTAAAAGATAACAACCCTCACACCCTACCCAGCAAGAGCCCCTCAAATAGAAGGTGGTCAGAAAGGTGGTTGAAATGAACAGTTAGGACTTGACAGCTATCAATTGAACATTATTAATCTCTACTCTTCAGAAAATACCTGGAACATCCATGACATACAGTTATTTGTCTTTTGGTTTAGGCATGATTTGCCTCACAGAGTGGGGGCTAAAGGGTGCTGTGCAAGAGCAGAAACAAAGCAGAGACTAAGCCAGCCCAGGCATTCCATTGTAGCCACCTCACCTGAGGGTGTTCTTTGCACAAGCTCTTTTTGCTCTTCCTGAAGGCATAAACATGTGGGGTCTATTTGAAATTGGCCATAACATTTTTGAAAAGCTGCTGCTCCCCTGGAAGTGAAGAAGTCTAATAATATGATAACATGATGCCTGTACTAGCCAAGCTCAGTCGCAGAAATTAGAAGGATTAAAAGTTTGAAGGGACCAATTGTATTCTCTAGTGGTACCTGGAAATTTGCAACTATCACAAGGATTTAGAGAAGAGCTGACTAATAGGGCTTTCTGAAATAATGGGAATGTTCTATATATGATCTGTCAAATATGAGCATTTGAAATGTGGCTAGCCTGACTGAGGAACTCAAGTTTACATTTTATTTACATTTAATTAATTTAAATTGAAATGGCAATAACCATATGCAGCTGGTGGCTACTATATTGGAAAGAACACATGCAGAGCGGTCACTCAACATTTACCGAGAATCTTCACACAATGCTCAATTTTCTCAAAACTATTCTATGAGAAAACAGGTCTCAAACACCGGTACCGCTATTCATGACTATGTGACTATAAAATTAGTGTGCATCAACAATTAAAGCACTATCTCTACTAATTGAACCTGTGTCAAACAATCTACTTGATCTACGGGCTTTTCTACTTGTTAGGGCCTTATACAGAAAGAGGAGAAAAAGAGGTTAAAAAGAACTAGTCGATTGCTTGCCTATTTTACAATCAGTGTGTTCCAGCATTGTGGAATCTTAAAGTCATGGAAAAACTCGAATGGCGAATTAGCAACAACAATAGCAATAACTAGGAATATTTGATGGAAAGCGAAGATGTAAAGGATTAAAGGACAGTGACTTTTCATTCCTACTACTGCTCAAAAGAGGAGGCACATGTGCCAACCATCAGGTAAAGCAGAAAGCTGATAAATTTTAAAATGTATTTGCCAGCACAATAGAATACATCCACAAGACCCAATAATTCTGAAGCTTTGAGGGCTCTTAAACATTATGCACTTCAAACCCTGCAGATAAATAAGTCATTTGAAGCAGTGTTCAGTGTCCCTGAGACAATAGCCAAGCCAGGTCCCAGATCTCCGTTTGTGTTCTCTCCAATGTGACCTTCACTCTAGTTCTGCTGAACAGACTGAGCCTTGAGTAGAGAATGAGCCTCATCTCCATCCCTACTTGTCCCAAACTCTGGGGAGCAGGAAATAAAGAGTGGTTTAACCATGCTGCTCTGCCTGACACAAAAGTCCCTTTCACTAAAACAGAATTCCTAAAACCTATGTAATTTACACAATTTACCAAGCACACTGTGGAAAAAGAAATTGTAATTCACAAATGTTTTAAGAGAATGCTTTACATAGGGACTGTTTTTCCATTTAACATGTATTTTGCTATAGAAACAGCTCACTCTATACTCACAAGGTACATAGGTTCAAGAGAGAGAGCTCCAAATTTCCAAAACAAATGACGACGTATCTTATGCTTTTGGTGACTCAATGGGACCATGACAGAAAGAAGCAAACAAGTATTTTAAGGACCAAAACAACCACCTGTTTTTAGAGCTAGAACTTAGATATCATTTAGCTTAAAACTCTCATTTTATAAGTGAAAAAAACTGAGATGGCAGATTTCAAATGACTTATTTCAGGTCACACAACCAGTAAGTAAAAGAATTGGGTCTTAGAGGCAGGATTTCTGTGTCCAGGTTTTACGCTTTTTGTTACTCTAGAAACCACAATAAGATGGATGTCTCCAAACCCCAAAAGGAAAGAAATGGACAATTATCCTGCATATATCATCGTTGTTTTAAAATGTCTGTTATTTTTAATTTGAGCTATACTTTGACCTAAAACGTTTCATGGTTTTGTTTGTAATCACATGGAGTACAGATGGAAGAAAATAAATTATGTTTCAGGAGCTATGTTAAAGATCAGGGAATAAATCCACTTTATTGCCTGAATTTTGTAAACTTGCCTGGTCCTCAGATAATCTTCTACAGATAAATGCCACCCTACTGCTGATAAGAGCAAGAGGTAAATAACACTGCACATTTGAAATGTCATGTACTTTGAATTTTACACTGTGCTCTTATAAATGAACCCATAAGAGAAAAAGAAAATGCTAAGTAAATACGGTGATAAGGCTTACATTCTTGTGCTGTTGGTCTTGTTGATGATTACAGATTTTCCTGTTTGATCCACGTTGTGATCCAACCCAAAGTAAGCTGCCACTCGATGGACAAGCATCCTCTGATAGGACGACATCTGAGGGAACTTTTTATAATGATTACTGAAAGAAAGTACAAAACAAACAAACAAACAGACAAAAACACCAAAACTGTGGAATCAGCATTTTTGTTTCTGGACTGATGGACATGTTACAGGTACACACACAATATCATTTCTCTTTCATCCAAACCACTAAGCCCATTTCATCTCTGGCGTCACTTAATGTTCTCATTTACAGAGAAATTTTCCACTTATAGATTTATCCAGTAAGCGACAGTAAATATCTTTGTTTTGTAGTTGCACATTACTCTCACCAAAGAAAACTTAATGTCTCTTGGAAAGCATTCTATTCTGGTCCATGATACCTTATCAACGGAGCCAGGCACAGGACAGATGATATGACATAATATGTGACTGCAGATGCCTGTCTGGAGATGCGTCATTACACGGTTTACACTGAAAGCAGCGCAATTATTTCCAGGCATAACTGACTGCAGCCAGCTGGAGCCCATTAAAAAACTATAATAAAAATGAAAAGGGTCGCTTCTTGTTACAGCTACTCTATGCTAATCAGTAGGCCCCTGTTTATAGCCATTTTGTCAGGAATTTAACAAGCAGAAGCACACATGGTCCAAACAACAATTCTCATTAGTATATAGCTCCTAAATCCAATAGAATCTTCATTTAACAAATCAGCAAACGTATTAAACAATGTTTTATCTATCCCTAACTCTTTCCAGAATGAATAATTAAACCCAAATACCAATCTAAGATGTATCATATAAATGAACCAGCATTGCAATTTCACATACTTGTTGTCACCAATGAAATCAATAATTTCCTGCTCCATTTTCAAGAGTATCATCCTGTCCCTGCAAAATAAATGTTAAAATGTAAAGGTTTTATGGACTTCCCTTTCCCAAAGACCTAAAAAGTCCATTTGGATGTATGGAAAAGATGGTTTTCATGTATGTGACTACAAACCTGCATCTAACTCTTCTCTGGAATATGCTGTCCAGTACATATGGTTTGATTCTACATAAAATTGTTTCTCATCTCATTTGTTAAGAATTTTATAATACTGAAACTTTTGTAGTTTTAATGTTAATCAGGATATGCGAGGCATTAGGCCCATAAAACACATCAAGTAAATTGTATATTTTAAATTAATAGGAAACTAGAACAAAGCAAAGTCCAATTAGATGATTCTATAACTGCATTTAATGCATAATTGGTTTATTTGATACTGATTTTTTTTCTTCTTTACCAGTATCTCTTTGTGACTAGCAAAACAGAATTTGTTAACTATAATTTATTCACTGGGTAACTACCGAGGAATCGACTATCTATAAACACTAAACATACAAACTATTAACAGAAATGAGAAAATACAAGAGATAATTTAAAACATCTGTACTTTACAATTCCCTACTTAGAGTGTTCGGATTAATGACTTTGATTGTAATATTCCACTTGACTCTTCTAAAAATAAGAGGTGTATTTAATAATTTACCTGGAATTATTCTTTAATGTGTTAATCAGAAACTCATGTAAGTCTATGCCTGTAGAATCCGTATATTCTTGGCTGCAATCTGAAACAAATAGCAGGATGGAGTTGTCAGGAATGATGGTGGGGACGTGGGGTAGAAAAGGTTTTCCCAACCTTTCCCATTTCCCTCCTGCTCAGGTAAATTTTAGGTGAAGCTATTGGTATGAAAGATACATATTTCAAAACTAGCAATCTGACAGTGTAATATCAGAATGAAAATCAGATTCAGGGATTGAGAACACCCAATAGATCCTGAGTGTGAAAAGATCCAACTGTCATAGAGGGTAAGTGGGCACAGTCTGGGTGGGTGGTGGGTGGAGTCAAATATCACATGTTCATTCTGTATTTTAAATCAGCAAGGGCACGACCTCCACGTGTCAAGTACTCTCAACGAACAGAGAGAGCTCTTAAGAGTTTGAGATCCCAGGGAAACCTTTTTCTCTTAAAGCAGAGGAGGCAAAAAAAAAAAAAAAAAAAAATCAAAGTTCTGTTCTAAGACTATCTAAATATTAATCAGTACAAAACATAGGAGGACACTAAATATTCCCAAATCTTTCAAATCTTCTGATGCTGGCTAAAGCTTAATTTCTAAAACCATTTTAGGAACCGGTATTTCTTTACTCTTGTATACACATTGGGTTTTAGATATTCAGCAGCAAAGACAATTATTATAAGCCCATACGTGGTTATAGAGCATGTTAGAACTAATTATCATTCCTCAGCTGATTGGATGCCCTAGTCTTTCTCAGTTATTGAAGAAAAAAAAGTCTACTGCAAAGCTATTTATTCATGGCATTCTTCATTTCAACTTAACTTAGTTTTGTTTTCTTTTTCTTTTTTTCTTTTAGTTTTGTACAATTACATGTATGGCAACAATTTGAAAAATCTGGATTTTAGGTTTGCAGTTTTAGAAGCAATGACTTTTTTTGGGAAAACGTCATTGAAGTAGAAGTCTGTATATTGTAAGTGAGATATTATGTGGCAGTATATGGGTTGCAGAGACCAAATTCATCTGTGCCAGGCAGACTGTTGTGTGTGTTTCATTGACATTGACACATACATCTGTGGTTTGGGGATGACATCACTTATGGACTGCGAATTGCTAATCCACTGTCTTTTAATAATAAACATGAAAGTTAAGATATAAAACTGGGTATAATTTCCCATCCATCCAAATTAATGGTACTAATAAACCTGAATCAAGAGCAGATTTATATCCACTGCTTTGTACACATTTATCTTTGAAAATAGGAGATTCAAATGAAAATCCAACAAAATATGTGATCCTAAAAATAACCTTTCTGGCTACATAAATAATGACACCATGAACAGGGGGAAAAATCAATTTCACATCTTTTACACACGCACACACAAACACAAAATTAGATGCGGTTTGGTGGAAGGTGAATATGTGTGTAAAATCTAGAATGTATTCTGCGACTCTGTGTGCCCAAATTGAGTAAGTTAAGGAAACATTTTCACATTCACCTTTTGATAACATTCTGATCTTGGGTTTTTCAGAGGATTTATCTTTGTTTTTATCCTTTTCTTTTTCTCTTTCAGTGTCATCTTTCCTAGATTTATCATCCTCTTGCAGGCTGGGAAAACTGGAAAGCTGTAAATGAATTGATTCCTGTTGGGGAAAAAATATAATAATTTAGGGCCAGATTTAATAATCTCTGTCTGGTTTCCATTTTGCATAGAGGTTATTAAGTACAGGAAAATGAAAGCCAGGTGCAGATTTTTTTTCTTTTCTTAAATGGTAAAAAATTAAACCTGTCAGAAAAATAATTGCCCTTTAAGGTGAATTAAACTTCAGAAGTCAATGGGAGGTCATGAGAAACATCCAGTACTAAAACTTTGCCTCCTGAATATTAAATTTCAGCAAGTTACTTTCTAGTAGATCGCAACTCTTATTTTCTCTACAGGTTTATTTTTAAACACCAGGAAAAAATTCTTGATCAGTAAGCCTGCATGACAGCCATTGTCATGTCTCAAAAAAAAGAGAGGCTTCTACATTTCTTTTCTATAATTCCTTATAAGAAGAAATTGGCACAAACACAAACAGACATGTATTACGAATCACAGACATAAAGGCCCTAATAGTCAATTTACAATAAAAAGTCTATTTTAGAACTGTATCAACAATGATTTTTACTGCAAAGTAAAACCAGGCTATATAATTACAGGAATCTTAGGTATAGATTATTATCATACATTGTTTACAAATGCCATTAATAAACCATCATAATATATAGTTACAATAATCATTGCCTTTTAGAAAAGGTAGAGAGCAGAATTATATTTTCCACCAATTATATACAAATATTTAATATTATTTTAATTTTAGTATCAGTTCATCATTTCCAAAATGTAAGATTCTCTTGAACTGATGCTTGATGTAAGATTGACCATTTATAGTATTGGGTCTGAATCCACTTTTATGTTTATTTATTTTGCACCGAAAATGAATCATGTTGTATTAACTCGTATATAAGACATTTGGTTGAGAGCATGTTCACTGTTTTGAAGAAGAATGAGCCAAATTATGTTTTTCAGTTTTATGAAAAACCTATGCTATGATTAAAACTATGACAAATTAGCCAACATTAAGCCCACTTGTTCTTATGTAAGAGATCATTTGATGGGAAAGCTTTCTTTCACTAGTGACATTAAAATTTATGATGTAGGGGAAAAAAATATTTCCAGTGACTAATAGTGTTTCTCACTGAAAACTAAACTAGTGTTCATCCACATGTGACTAAATTGATGCTTGTAAATCGCCAAATTGTAGCCCATCTGGGATTCAAAACGGTTCTTGGTAAACCTGGCTAATCTAACAAGCATAAAATAAAAGTCCTCCAAAGCCAAGTTTCTTTTTGGGGGGAGGGGCTGCATTGTGAATTGCTGGGTGAAATAAAAAGTCACCACGGTTGGAAAGATACACGATATACAGGATGATCTGAAACATGTTCTCATGATAAAGGTTTAATCATAGCGATTTCCTGACTTTCACATGTTTATCTTGGAGATGAACATACACTAAACATGTAAAACTGGTAATTTGATTATAGGACCTTTTATCATTTGATTTGGGACAGAAATGTCTTAGTCTGCAAATGTTCGGGCAGATTTTAGGGTTATGATTTGCTTCTACTTGCTAAGGAAACAGCTGGAACATTTCTCGCTCAGAAGATAGGGCAAGGGGTGGGGAAGAATCAATTTGACAGCTGATCAGGAGAAACAGAGTGCCAGGCCATGGAAGTGGTCTCATTGCTTCTTCAAAACTGATTGAACTATCTAGACTCTGTAAGTTTGAATCTAAAATCAAAGAAGCTTGGAAATGTAAATGCAAGAGCAGAGGCTATCATCTACAAAAAAATGGACAAACTCATGCCATGTGTTGACAAATACTACACTTAGAAAAATGCCTATCTGTTCTATACATAAATACACATTATGGTGTTGAAATAACACACAAAAGTGCTATAGAGTTGGTAAAAAACAATCTGTTATTTTTTAATATTTTTATTGATATGCTCAATAATAAAATACAAGTGTTAATAAATACATTGGTACAGGATAAGTTTATATCCAACAACAGTAAAAGAATGATTCAAGTTGCAGTAATACACTGATAGATAAAGAGTAAAACATTAGAAAAGCAAAACTCCTTTAACTGAAGGACAGACTGAACCATTAGCTATGGGTCTGAGATCAAGTAATACAGGTAGCAAAAGTTTTTCCCACACAGGAAAATGAAGGCAATTTTCCAAATACTGTGAATATACAAACATCGGGGAAGCAATACAATCCATACACTGTATACTTCTGCCAGTGTTCTCTGGGATTCAGATCTCACACTTTGTAAGTGCCAGTGGTACCTAATGAAGGCTGTGCATATAAACTTAAAGGTCTGCTTCTTTATTCTCTAAAAGAGTAGCATGGCCACTTGCTTATGTGTGTGTCTGGGTATTTTCTAGCAGCCCCCCCTGCTCCCACCACCCCTCAGGCAGTCCAAAGAGAAGCTTGCAGCTCTAATTCTCTTCTACAAAGCTAGTCTTGGTTACTGAGCTTGGAACCAGCAGGAACAAAGCACCGTTTGCATCTTATTTCTCTGCACCAATTGGATGGAGAAACTAGACTTAGGTCCAGGGACGGGCACTATGATACAGATGATCTCTTAAAAAATTTCCTCCTGGTACTTTGTCAACTGGGATAAAAAGCAGATGACATCTATCAAGGCTGTCCTTCTCTGCCTGGCATTAGGAGTGGGGGAACAACTGGGGCATTCCTTCTCCCAGAGTCTGTCATTCTGCAGAATTAACATAGGTCGTGTGCAGTACCTTATAAGCCATCCGTCAACGTTGAATAATACCAGCCGTGATAGTCATGATTCCCCCTTTTCAATCTCCATTAAAAATAGAAGCACAAATAAAATGCTGAAGAAAAGCCACACAGTTCTCAGAACCCAAGGAAAATAAAGCTTGTGGATGAGATGTAGGGATGGCTGCTGAAAGGTAGCCTGTCCATGCCTTACGACATGAGTGGTGTGTTAAGAAAATGAGGCTAGGAAAAAAAAATACTCTCAGGACGAAACCTATAAGGGATTTATTTTTGGTCCTTTTAAAGAAAGTGCTCTCAATGCGCTCTGTATCCATGAGGAGAATTTAAAGTATTTCAATTAAAGTACAGAGAGAAAAGCAAAACAAGACCAAACAAAAATAATGATATCTTAATCAATTTTCCTTCCCCTGGGCTCAGATAAATCATTTTACTTTAGCCTTGACTGCTCTCAGCCTCTGATAAAATAAGGGAAATATCAACAGCAAGACTATTTTAATAAAAACTAATATGATGCCTAAAAGGCAAACAAAAATAAGGATGATGTGAAGTTTCCCATTTTGTCACAAAAAGGTTTTGTTGGTATTTGAATTTTTAGAGCCTAATAGTCTTGCTGTAAGGAGCAAAAATAAGTGTAAGAATATACAGCAATATATTAACAATATTAACTTAAATTCACCACCAGCTCAGATTCATGTCTGAACAATTTTTCCAGTATTGAGACTTCTCCACCCAAAGGCCATTAAAAGTGTTCCTCCAAAGCTCAATGCACCTTTTTTCACTATTTCTAAAGTTTCATATGAACCAGGGTTGTGTTTCTTATAGGCAAATGCATTTTGGGGAGGGGAGAGGTAAGAATCTCCCGTAGGAAGGAGATGGGACGCTTAGAACTATATTTGGTTCAGTCTTATCAAGAGAGAGCCTTTGAGGAAATTCAGCACTACCGGGCTTACTTTTTTTTTTTTTTAAGTTTTAATCTAAATTCTTTTGAATTCCTTTCCATTTGCAGTTTTCAGAGGGTCTGGAAAAAAACAAACGTGACACTCTGTGACAAACTGTTACACTAGTTCCCAATGTCTTATAAACAGGGAATGAAGCCAGACAATGATTTCTTTCTTTCACTCTTTCTTTCTCCCCCAAAACACTGTCTAATGCCAAATTTATACCCATGCACACAAAGGTGGACCCCGTTCATGCAAGTCATGATCGTAACGGGGGTGTACCTGATCCTGCAGACTTTCACCTCCAGGTCTGGCCGAGGATTCTTCACAGACAGCAAGGCTGCGAGTCAGTTTACCTTTTCCTGCTCCTGACTGGGAAGGGGAAAAAAGGGAAGAAAAAGAAAATAAAGAAAACAAACAGAAAGCCTTCTCGGGCTGTCAAATCATCTCCACCTTCACATGACATCCCCAAATCAGATTTTAAAACTGAGTTTCAAGCCAGACGCTCAGTGCTATCTACCTCAGCAGCGCAAACCATCAGACCCCTGTGTGGATGCGGACAAAGGTGAGGGGGGATGTGAACGGAAGAATTTAAGAAACCCTTTCAGCACAGGGTGCTCAGCACATTGGAAACATACGAAGGATGAATTGCTGTCATTTCATGTAAATGTCAGAAGAAAAAGACGACCCAAAAAAAGAAAATAAATAAATAACGTCTACTAAAACTAAGTTTGGGATGGATTTGACTAAGATGCTTTAAAAAAGGGGAAGAATGTGTTCCAAACACCAGAAGCTGTGTGCTTCAAGGCAGAAATTAACTGGGGAGACTAAAGCATTCACTCCCAATTTTGTTTAAAATGAAAACAAAACAAGCAGCCAGGTGTTTTGTAAAGCACTGTCAAATCTGTACATGTGAAAACGGGATCGAATATATATACACGTGCAGCTACGCGGACCCTACATGCTCCAATGAAAAAGCATACAGAGCGAGAAAGGAAGATAGATGTGATGTGAACACGGCCCCATTAAAAGCAGACAGCACCAGTACAGCCAAAGTCCATCACAACATCTACATACAGCCATCTGAGTTGTTGGCACATCCTATAACTCAGATGGGAAATATGGAATCGATATCTGTGACTTCAGGCCTACAAAGAATATCCAGAACCCTACCTTTGACTTTCTTCTCTCTTGATTCTGAGCTGCCAGCCGCCTCTGTATGTTAGAAATAAAATAAAGCAAAATAAAACAAACAAACAAACAAATAAAAAAAACAACAACAAATAGTACATGAACAACCAGAGAAAGAGACACAGAGAGTAAAATGTATAGTCAAGAAATCAACAGTAACGGCAATGGGCATTATAAGCACTCTTTCCCTCACTCTCCCAAACTTTTGATCATTTATTTAACTTTTAGCTCTCTGTCTCCTTATAGCAGCTATTGGAGAGGGGAAAAGCAGACCTTGATGGCTTTGGGCCATTATGTGGTTATCTGCTCTTGCTCACTGGTATGTAAAAAGAGTTAACACTTTTGTAGCTTCATTCAAAGAAAATCCATATAGGCTATTTGCAAAAACGGTTTGTTCTCCCTCTACAAAATCTCTTTCTCTCTCTCATAACTCATAGGTATTTAATGATGTCACTTTTTCAGTATGGTCAGTCATTCCCAATGCCCCCCTTCCCACTTTTGTGTTCTCTCTCTCTCTCTCTCGGAATTGTAGGGCTTAGGCCTGTTTGTTAACAAGATTTGAACCTTAGCCTGTCCATGAAGATCCAGAGAGCTCACGTCTTGGATTTTTCTTAGTCCGGCATGAGTTGGGTCTTCATCTTTCTATAGAGCAGCAAATCCATGTTTAAAATCCTGCTAGCCTAAAGCTGCCTTGGAAGAAGCCCTCCACAAACTTCTTGAGGTGGTCTAGAAATCAGTATA
Organism: Rhinolophus ferrumequinum; assembly: GCF_004115265.2. Lineage (NCBI taxonomy): Eukaryota > Metazoa > Chordata > Mammalia > Chiroptera > Rhinolophidae > Rhinolophus > Rhinolophus ferrumequinum. The sequence continues at coordinate 16,029,581 of NC_046300.1, forward strand.
GGGTGCAGTACAAATACTGGAAATTAGATGCTGTGTGCAAATTCAGTCATTAAATACATCCTTTGGATATTTTTCATTTCAAAGGACATTTTTGAGGATGGTTTGTCAAAAAAAGTGAGTACTAACAGGGGAAGGAGAGGATTGACTTTATGGGTTTCCTATTCATTTTACTAGTCAAACTCTCTTTTTTTAAAAAACAAAATTAAAACGAACCTTCAAAGTAATCTAAAAATGAAAGGAACTGTACACAAGGGTATGAGAAACAGTCATTTTCCAGGCTCACCTGCAGTTCCAGCTTCTCCTCTTCATCCAGACTTTCCGATTTAACAATACCATTCTCTGGAGTGGCCCTTTCCTGCTCAGTCCCGCCTTCCTCCACTATCGCCTGATTCAGGTCCCCTTGCTCAGACATTCTCTCGGACGCAAATTAAAATAGCAACGTTGGATGCCCTACGAGGTTAAGATGTTAGAAAATAAAGTCAGTACCGACTGAAGTATTTACTATTGTTCTTGAGAGATTTCATTTCTCCCTTTATAGTCACATTCACATGAGCAGCTCAGACGTCCCTGCCAATTTTATACAACAGGAGAATAAAACAAGATCACATCAAGTACCCAAGGCAAACACAAGAGGCAGAGTCGGTGGCCCTAACCACACCCTCTCCACACAGATACACATAAACTTGTGAATACACCTTGCCATCAAAATGGGTCAGCAAATGTTAAACGGAGACACATAACTCCCACACATCTAACAGTCCCTGTGCCCGACTAAAATATAGAAAAAAAAAGAAAAGCAAAAGAGAGTCTTTCTCTAACTCTGGAACAGATGCCCCTCCACTTCTGAGTCGAGAGGTGGTATTGGTGTTCTGCAGCACCTCTCAGATGACTCAAAAATTATTTGCAAATTTTAACTGTAGACGTACTTTTCTGTGTATAAGGAACACAGTACATTCAACTAGGGGGCAAAAATCAATTTAGGGGATAGGAATTCAATTACAAATATGGGATCTAAATTTGGCAATAAACCTTTCAGGGCCAACATTTTCAGGCTGCAAACTGACAGCTAGTTTATTAAAAGTACAAGGCCTCTTCCCAGTTCCTGTCAGTTCCTGGCGCTGCCCAGGTCCTGCAGAAGGAAGAGTCTGGCAGGCAGCTCTAATGAAGCTATCCCAACTGAACTCCGCTACTCCACAGACACTAGGAGTGGCTTTTCCAATATAAAGCCTGTCATTTATTTATATCTCCCTCTACTGCCATAAAGCTCCTGATGGGTCCCCTTTTGATGTGCTGTCAAATGAGGCCCGTGAATAATTTAGCATTTACTTTCTCCTCCGTATTTTTAAGATGTGAGAAACAAAAAGAAATAAGGAGGAAAGCAAGAAAAAGAGAGAAAAAAAAGAAAGAAAAAAGAAAGGAGAAAAGAAGAAAGAAAAGAAAGAAAGGAAGAAAGAAAGAAAGAAAGAAAGAAAGAAAGAAAGAAAGAAAGAAAGAAAGAAAAGAAGGAAAGAAAGAAAGAGAATGAAAGAAAAAAGAGAGAAAAAGAAAGACATTGTAGGCTAGAAAGTCAGTTTTTTCCACAAAAATTCCCAAGCAATGATGGTTCTGTTTCTGTTCCCATTCCTTACAGTGATAATTCGTATTGGATAAATCACTATTTTCACCACTGTTTCTTTGGGAGTGTTTAATTACCATTTACTAATTCAGTAACTTTACTTCCAACCGGATATAGGAAGTATGACAAAAATCTAAAACACAGCAATTTCTCTTGTAAATTTGCTAAGATCTACCATGACAGAACACATGGTGTCTAATGATATCTTTAAAAAACACAGGATTCTTTGGCAAAGGATTGTGGGAATTGTAAACGAAAAGTTTTCCTAAAGTGTGGTGGTTTGAGTCTGTGAGTGACCAGGGACCAAGGCTTTTAGGTTTAGGGAGGTTTCAGGCTATTCCATCCAGTGCATTCTGACAGATTTCTCTACTTTCAGTGACACTGGGTATGGGTGTAGATAACAAAAGAAAAAGTTCCGTTTCCCGATGGCAAACAGCTTGTTTCTCAATGTAGGATAGGGGGCGGAGATGGGACTCCTGTTGCCTTAACTTGTTTGCAGAGCATTTCAATAACACACAGATTTAAAATGGAATGAACAAATCAGTTCAATTTTACAAACTATAAGCCAGTTGAGTCCTTGATACAGACCCTGTCTGTTTGGGTTACACTTAATGAAATGTCCTATGCAAACAGGCACATTTACATAATAATAATAAAGAGATACAGACGAAATAACAGCCAGACAATGAGACTTTTACCTTTGGTGCAGAGTTCCTGCTGTAGGTCTTGGCCACTTACTAGCGGCTTCTGTCGTTCTACACGGGGAAAATCCACACAAGTGATCAGAGACAACTGGAGTCCCATGTCCCCATTAACAGTTCGGAATGCCCATGTCCGTGCGATTCCCTTACACAGTTTGACACATCGTCAACCTGAAAAAAAGACGAAAAGTCAACAATAATAATTGCAATAATCATGGTAGGGTGAAGGACGAAAGAAATAAGACCGGATTTCTAAAACTAATGACCAGCTTCCAGCAAAATCACGTTCACAGCTTGATCCAGCTCCACCTGTCTCAAGCTGCCTGCTTCTTCTCTAATGAAGGCTACAGCCGGCTGTTCAAGTCAGAACGGCACCCACGCAAGAAGCTAAAATTAACAATTGCATTATGCACCGAAGATTACTCACTTCAATTTTAACCTTTTTTAGAGAAATCTCTCACTTTACATTACAAAAAAAAAACAAGCTTGTGTGTTTGCCTCAATGAGAATCCAGATCACCTAGGAGCAAATATCTTGCCTCCTTTTTAAACCAAAGCCTTTGTCTTAATTTTAGATTCATATACTAATACAATATACCTTAATGCTGTTTCCGTGATTCCTTCCTTTATGAAAGTTATCCTAGTGAAACGTATTTAAATATTTTGATTTAATGAAGCATTATCTACAAAAGTAAAAAACAAAAACAAAAAAACAAACCAAAAAAAGGACAAGAAAGAAAATGTTTACAGTGGCATGGCTGAGAGGGCTTTTTCCTCTCCACTTACAGTTTGGGAAGAAGCATTCCTAATATTCTTGTTGCACAGTGAGCGCAGACTATCTAGACCCACTCCCTCCCCATGAGGACTGCCACCGCCAACTGGGCATTCTGTTTGACAGCGAAGACACACTGTCAGAGGGATTCAGCAGATTTGCAAACTTTGAGCCTGTTGAAAACAATCCACGCTACAATGCGCACTTTTCTTTTCTCACAACTCCTACAGGAGCAGAGGCAAAGACAGCTTGAATGTAAACATAGAGACCGATCCCTAATACCATTTGCCAGAACCAAGCTGTACCTTTCTCCTTTCGCTGCAATTCCAACCCTGTTGCACACCTGCTACATCCAACAGCATGCGTACCTCATCCATCATATATTCATCTTTGCAAACACTGACTGCATCTCAGTTATTTAGTCTGAAGTTTAGAAACCCTCTCTGCCTCCCACTCACAGCCCCCCTCCCAAGATTAAATGAGCACAGCTGGTTCGTCACCGGATTTTACTGCAGCTATATTAACAACATATTGGGTTACAACACCATTTGTTGTGCAAGGGAAAAACGACTTTTGAAAATGCAATCACTTATGCAATCAATAATTTCTAGCTTTATTCATGTTTCATTATAATAGATAATTTGGCTTTAAAATATGTTTCTTTTGTTGCTAGAGATGATGCAGCTATCGAGAAAAAAGCAAACATGCATTTAGGACAAAAAAAAAATGAATCACTAATCCACCGTAATTTTAATTTTTCAATTTTGACCAGTTTCACCATGGCTACTACGACTAACACTCAATAATAAATAAAAGTCAACATGTCTTAAAATTACAATCTGTTTAAGTAACCAGCCATTATCTAACATGTCTTAGAATAGGCACTAGTAAAGGCACTAGTAATTACCAAATGCTTTTTGGATTCTGTTTTCTTTTTCCCAAAGAAAATGAAGTTGTCAACGATCATCACAACCTTTTTGTCTCTTTTTTCTGATACTCATCTTTGTACACTGGCCTTTAATCCAAAAGGTGAATGGCAATGCAGTTTTCAAATCTAAACCTGGTCGCATTATTCCAGCCCCAGTAGGTGGATGCAAGACGTAATTCTCTCCATGAAGAAAGACAAAAAACAAACTGATATCCAGTTAACCAACTCAAAGCGCGAACAGCCTGAATATATGTGTGCACGTAATTACCAGGACACGTTTTGAAATAGCACTGAGCTCTAAAGCCAGCGAGGTATTATTCTTGCATGCCTGAATCATAAAGTCATCATCTACTAAGATAAAAGTGAATACGGGCATATGGGAATGAGCAGAGAGGAACATATGGATCACAAATATTTTTGTAACTGATTAAAATTGTTCTCTTTGCTAAGAAAGCAGTGCCAGGAAGTCAACCCTACTCCAGCTTTCTGTTCACCAAACTAACCTGACTCTTCCAATTCCATTTATTCGTAATCTATTCCAATTTCTCCTATTTTCACAAAGAAGCAAAACTATGTTTAACAAGCACCTTTTATCCAACCTTCAGTTAATAGATATTCTGGCTAAGTTTCAATTGCTATAGTTGGAGGGGTGGAGGGAGAAAGAGGAGACTCTACCCAGATGTACAAAATAAAAGTTACTGCAGTTCTTTCAGTGAAAATACTTTAGCCATAATACCGGATAGTAGTTAGCAAAGGCAGTTAATCGCTTGCAAAACAAGCTATAGGAAATTGATGAACAGTGCTGTCAGCAATTTATGAGGAAAACAATTATCATTCCACCTTATATTTTTGTTGTTTCTTATTTCTTCAGCTTAGAGTTGAAAATAGTAGCAATTATGGGATTTCAGGAATGAGAAAGAGGAAGAGAGGAGACAGGCACAATGCAAAATACTAAATATCTCTGTTTTTCATCAGCAACAACAAAATACGCGTGTCCTAATTGTGTGTCTGTGTGTGTGTGTGTGTGTGTGTGTGTGTGTATGTGTGTTACAGATATTAATCACTGCGCTATCATGTGGCGAAAGAAAATCAAGACTTGATTCAAATTCCAGCAATGATTTAGTTCTCAGGGGATAGTTAAAATGGGAAATGAAAGCTGAAATCTACTAGCAAGTTGGGCGGGTCACTTTATTACTTTCTTCACAGTCTTTTTACTGAAAATTAACACAGGATAACTAACATTATCCCAAATCAGGATAGGTACTTGATGGAGAAAAAATACAATCAAGAATACTTATTTGAATGACTAAAATGTTTCTCCCATATGTACTGTTCTTTTTTTTTAAGTTTTTTATCGCAGTGCTGCAAATGCAAGCCATTCACAAATTGTGGTGATATTAGTGATTTGTCATTTGCTGCATATGGTATTTAAAAGCTGCAACCCAAGGCATATCCTATTCTCAAACACAGTTATCCTGTTAAAGTTTTAAAAAATACTATGAATATGTAAGATTAAATTAAAAGAGTAAAAATAAGAAAATTAGTGGAATGTAATCTTTTCAGAAATAAGAGCAACCATAGCATGAACAGAATGTACAGTCTAATATCTTCAGCAAGTTTGAAAATTTCCCCAGGTGACAAAAAAGCATCAATAAGAAATTTTCACACAAATTTAATTTCCCAAAGGAAATGTTCTTCTTCAATACGTCTACAAGAAACACTCAACCAGGAGCTCTATCTTTTAATTAAATTCTTTTTGGTCAACCCAATGCATAGGCATTCTGGAAGATTCCTGAGTCACCCATGCAAATGCCAAAATTACCAGACAACTGTGTTGAAGGAAGCACCCAGCAGGATATTTAAGAAAAGGAATTTTCATATTAGGGTTTTAGGGGATAGAAATATTTTACATGAATATTTTTATTTGAGCTTTAAAAGCTAAGCAATTTATAAACATATAGTAGTTCATACGTAGAATATCAATTTTTCTTCTCTAACCATTATAGTAAACTGGACACAAACATAACCTACATCTACATTTAGCAGAATCACAGTAATGGAAACAGCTGATGTCAAAACTTTGAGCATAAGAACAGCCCCACAATAATCACGAGTGCCTTTAAAACAAAGACAGGTCTGATCTCAACAGAAACATCCAAAAGATAAAGGTCAATGTTTCAATTTCTGTAACAAGTCTTTATGGAACCTCTACTATGTTCAAGGATATTCTACATTATGATGTGATATTCAGGTCAACTAATACAATCTCTATAAAACCTTCTTTTCCCCCCTAAAAATTAATAAAATAAAAGTTAAATACTTCTAATGGGTCCACATGAGAAATTAAAAAAAATGGATTAAAAAATGTTATCCTTACCATCCTCTTTTTTATTTTTCATGAACTAGAAAATAAAGATGACTTCTGCTTTTATAATTCTGCCATGTTTTCTGTGTATCTCAAAGACTGGAATATATAAACTTGGGAGAGGTATGTAATGCACTGGATCCTAGATAAATATTTGGATACCCCATAGAATGAACTAATTGAGGAAAGTAATAAAGTGAAATGTAGCAGGGGTTGGTATAAGATCTTACATTTGGGCTCCAAAACACAAAAAAATATTGTATCACTTTCAGCTCAGACAAAAGAAGACTTAGGAAGGACAGAATAGCTATTTCCAAATGCTTAAAGCATATTCAAGTAAAGAGAATTTGACCTTGCTTGGTATAGTTACAAAAGTTAGAATTAGGGGAAAAAAAGAATCTGCTTTTTTAAACATAGAACTACCATATGACCCAGTAATTCCACTCTAGATATATATCCAAAATAATGGAAAGCAGTCAAACAGATGTTTATACACCGATGTTTATAGCAGCATTATTCATAATGACCCAAGGTGAAAACAACCCAAGTGTCCATCAACAGATGAATGGATAAACAAAATATGGTATAAACATACAATGGAATATTATTAAGCCATTAAAAGGGAATGAAATTCTGATAGGTGTTATGACATGGATGGACTTTGAAAACATTATGCTTAGCAAAATAATCCAAAAACAGAAGAACAAATATTGTATGATTCCATTTACACGAGACATGTAAAATAGGCAAGTTCATTAAGACAAAAAATAAAACAGAGCTTAGCAGGAGCTGGAGGTAGAGAGGAAAGGAGTTATTGTTGAAATGGTACAGAGTTGTTGTTGAGGATGATGAAAAAGTTGTGCTTATAGATGTGGTGATGGTTACGTAACATTGTGAATGTATTTAATGCCACTAAAGTGTACACTTGTGAATGGCTCATATGATAAATATCATATTATGTAATTTTACCACAACAAAAAAGAACCTAAAATAATCTTTTTTCTCCCTGAATATGATATAAATCAAGAGTAAACAAATTAATACACATACAAACAGATCAAAGGCATAAAATGATAGTACTATTTTACAAAATTTCCCCTGGTAATACATTCATATAAAGACAAGTTCTGTGCATGTAACCTGCCCAGGTTTGTACTTTAATAGGCACAAAACAAATGGGACCTTCACTATACTCATCATCATTTTAGTCGTCTTGTCTTTGGCAAAATAAACTTTGCTATTTAAGCATCCAATGTGGACACTGCAAGAATTAAAGGATTAGGATGTGATGGTCAGAGAACCTTCCACTACACTTCTCCCCAAGTCAGGGCATATATGAAAAACATGTTCTTATCCACAAAAGGTAACAGACACCATTTCTAACTGAAAAAGACCACTGTCATTTTTAATGGCCAAAGCTTACTCTGGGTGCAGTCTTGCTGCACTATAAACATCAAGCTGTCAATAACCTGAGTGAGAGAGCTGGGTGTAACGGAGAAGCTGATCAGCAGCTTTGTCCCGTCCCTGGCCCAGTTTTTGGCATAGTTTTTTTATTGCAGATAAGGAGAATCTGCAATGAAATCAATGCCACAGAGCACAGGGCCCATGGCACTGCTAAACATTGAGGATCATTTTGGTTTGACTGTGTGTCCACTGTGAATAATTCCAGGATTTTTAAATAGCCTCAACTTTCATAACCCATGAAGGCTAATCACCACCTTCTCTTTCCTACCTCATTCTATCAAGAGTCTAGGCATGATTTATCCATACACAGAGTAGTGTCATCAACTCCAGGCTGGTGCAAACTTAAAAAATATATATTTGCAAGTACCTAGAGAACTATAGCACTGCAAAGAACCTTGAAATCAGCATTTCTAGCTGACATAAAGTCCAATGGCTTGTACAAGATGCCATAGAGTGACAGAGCTGGGTCAAAAACCTTTTCATTTAGACTAGGGGATCAGAGCTATTTTTAATACACTATATTCCTCTACTTACTGCTCTAGTAGAAACCTAGACCAGGTTCACCTTACCTAAGTAATTCCCAGGATTTTGCAAGACAGCTCCACACATTGGTTTTCACTGGACCACTATCTTCTGTCCTCTTTCAGCAGCCAGGAAATACTGCACAGACACTGCACAAATGTACCTTATGATGATGGTATGTGTGTTTCTTCTCTGATTTTATCTTTAAAATCGGATGGACACATTTGGTTTTCTAGATATTGTGCTTGGTCTTTCTCTTTGAAAATCCTGAAAGCCCATAAGCCATAACTATCAGGATGACCTAAAGTTATCTGCTAGCTATACATATAATTTCTTCCTTCTACTGTGAGAACTCGTAGTACACATCTTTCCAGGAGTCACACAGGAAGTCACATTCCTAAAAGATTCCCAGATAAAGTGTACACAGGGTTTGCAGAAAGGCACTGTAATTTTTTTCATGTGGAACAATTAGGATCTATACTGGTGCCAGAATCCATGTAATATTTAGAAATGTGTGTCGCCCTACTCCTCAAGCAAAATGCCAGGATCTCAAATGAGGAGTTCTCTTGTCATTTCAACTGTAACTAAAACAAATTTTCCAGGAACTTAAATAAAACTGCTGGCATCTTTCTGATAATGACTCCATATAACTTTCTAAAACAAAAATGTTCTGAAAGAGTTAGATATTCCAGGAACCCCACTGAATTACATACTTACTGTAAATATTCCCCTCCATATCACTGTATTCTGACTTCCTGCGACAAGCAACACTATTTTTATGTATGGGAGAGATGATCAACTAAAATAATACTTTTGCTTGAGTATTACTAATCTCACTGATGCTACAACTTCTACATTCTAAATTTAGTTCAATTCATTTCAAAGAATATTTTTAAATGTCCTCTTGATCTAGACACCACAGATATAAGCCATTATTTATTTTCAATTATTGATACTGGAGACACCCTGTAATGGAATGAGGATTTATCACAAAATGCATATTTTCAACTCTGATTTAAAGGATTAAAAATTATAAAAAAAACCACCATGAAGAGAAAAGGCATTTCAAAGAAAAAAATTAATTCAGCATTTCTGACACGAACGCTTTCCTCCTTCATTCTTACAAGAAGTGGAAGAAACATCTGTCATTTCAAAAACAATGAAACTTAAACGTGATGCTGTTATAGGTGGTAGAGCGGGAGCAAAATGCTTGAATTATTAAAACCTTTCTTGCAGAAGAGAAGAAAGGAAGAGACATTTAGATGAACTGAATAAAAGTGAAGATAAATTGATAAATTATTACTCTGTCAGGTTTTTGAAGTGGTGAAAAAAGTTGTTTTTTCCCTATGTAAATCAGGGAAATAAAAGGTTTCCATTGCTCTGATGTCTTTGTTTTCCCTTACGTCAATGCTTCGTATTTGGTGCCATAGCATATGAATATTTCATGCCTTCATGTTGCCTTTTCAGAATTACTATTAGCAATCATTACTAAACCTAATCAAGAGGAATCAACATAGACGTTTAAATGACCCACCCATGACCTCAACTCTGCTTCCCACCTACCCCCCGCCCCCGACAGCAGAAGAATGAAAGATTTTCCAGTGGAGCAAAGGAATTGAAGGGTGTTTCCTGAAAATAAAAAGCCAAGATGGGGTCTAAAGGGTCTATGACTACAGGAGGTGTGTTCCACTCGCAAAAGGGAGGGAGAGAGAGGCAGGAGAGAGAGATTTAGCAGAAATAGATGCACGCTGCCACCCCAAGTATATTACATGGAATTTCAAGAGGCACAGGTACAGAGGGAGTTTCTAGTTATGTTGGATATCTCTGGGGTTTGACATTGCTATTTCTACAGTGTTCAACAACCACACCAATCAATGTTTTTTTGAGTATTTACTATGACATGAATGTTTTGGACTGAGTGTTTTGCATAGATTATTACATTTTATCCTCATATCTACTGTGTCATTCATTAGTAGCTGACAGCGCGGAAGACAGCAAGCAAGCTGCCTGCTTGTCCTATTCTTTAGCGTGAAGTCAGCTGGCTGTTGGCTCCTCTCATTACTGGCTCCCCCAGGTCTTGCAATGCAATGAGTCATTCTTTCACAAGGCTTAAAATTTGAACCAAGTAGTAAAAATCACTCTCCTCTCACAATTACATAAACTACACAGTGATAGAGATGTTTGCCTATTTAGCATACCTCTGTATTATTAATTCCAGTACCGAGAACAGTGCCTGACACACAGTAGGGTTTCTTGATTCGGTGAATGAGAGGAGGCTCCACACTCTAACTGGATTCTAATCCGTGATGGGTGGGTGACTTCAGTGTGAATCTGCTTTTTCCACCTAAAAGCCAAGACATTTAATCACGCAGAGACTTATTAACCAATGCGGCAGCAGTTAAAAGAAAAGACCACATCGGATGGCCACTAAAAGGGAAAAACTACGACATGCTTCTGGATGTGTGGATCTCAAGAAGGTTTTGGTCTGGCTGAGCTCTATGGTAGTGGGTCCACCCATTCCGAGAGAGAGCCGAAGCTTGCTTCTTGAGCATCTACTGTGTGGAACATTTTGTGGCCTTCAGGATTAGATACTAGAGAAAGGAAAGAGCTGATGCTTGCCCCAGAGTAGTCACCAATCGAACTAGAGAGTTCAACAGACAAAGGGATTTCAAAACAAAGCAATCAGAAGACTAAAGCATATCTTAGAAACAATATACACCACTGCTCACCTAAGGTTTTCTTAATGTCTTCTGTTCTAAAAGGTTAATTTTGAAGGCAATCTGTAGGGAACTGGTAGATGTAATTAATAGGAAATGAGCAATGGGAAAGACATTTTCACTAAAGACAAGCAGAGTCCTGAACTCCTGAACTGAAGATACCTGTGTAGGTGAATTTCTTCAGGCTGTTGGTAGTGTCTGAGCTTCAGTCTCAGTAGGTAAGGGCATTGATAAAAAGCATGGTTTATCCTAATTAAACTGGCCAGACATCTAGACCTTGCTAACATTTTTAGGCTAAAAAAAATATGTAGAATTAGAGTCTCTCATTCTTCCCAAATTCTCCTCTTTTTCGTTATTACACAAAGTTTCTTCCAAGTGCTCACTTTATCAGAGCCCTCACCTAAGTGTCATCTCGCTCCTCAGGATGAAATGCCACCCACTTCAAGTACAATGGTGTGCATATGTGCCCCTTCTTGAATGCGGGGTCTTTCCCCCACATCTTTTGTGTGTCCCCATTCTCTATACCGCCGAATGAGGGCTACACAAAATTTCATATCGACACCCCTGAAAAAGAAGTCATGACAACGCAGAAGCCACTGTGCTGAGACCAACGCATTTGCTAGAGAAGAACGAAGTGTTCAATAAATAATTCCTACTACCCTCAGACTTCCTGACAGAAGATGAACCTGAAATGAAGGATGGATGAATTCATTGGACATTGCCATGATTCTTTTTTTCCTAATGGGTAGCAACATTATGTTGGAATTGTTCTTCACACAACGAAATCTCTATGAAGCCTACTTAAAGGGTAGATATAGGAGAGAAAGCAACAACAAACCACCGCAGGATGTGTGTGAATGCACTGCGGGAAAAGGGTCTGAGCTCAGGACCTCAAGTGCTAACAAAAGGGGTGGTTGAAGCGCTTCATAGGATGCCTCCTTTCCTGGAAGAGGAAAGGACCTTACAGAGACACAGGTAGAGAATTTACAGGTAGAATAAGTGTGCAGGAAATGAAAGCTAATATGCAAAACAATGTCTCAGCCTTTATTTCTAAGCCATCAAGGGCTTCTCTTGTGTTTGTATCCTGCTTTAAATATAAGAGTTCTAAAGAAATGTTCCAGATGATGAATGTGGGCACCAGACTCCCTGGACACTGTGGGGAGACAGAGCGCCCTTGGGCCAGTGTATCTCGGACTTCCGGTAGTGCTTATCACACAGAAGGAACAAATCCATGCCAGTTTGCTAAAAGGAGAAATGGATACATTTCTGGGAGGGAAATATTTTTAGCAACCTAACAGCACATTGGTGGAGTGGGATCTGTGTTTTGCAGTGTCCAGGGCTAAGCCAGAAGGTAATTTCCTCCTTAAGACATATGAATTGGTGTGTGCCTGCTTGTGTTGGGCACTACTCCAGGTCTGGGCCATCTGTGCCAGTGCCGATTGGACCCCAGATGCCCCGCTTGGAAAGTAACCTGAAGGGAGCATGTGGTTGGTCATTTCAAAGAGAGGGACTGCAGTTTAAAGATGGCCTGCCTGCGGCCATTCAGTGTCAGAATTGCAGTCGCATGACCATTCTCTACCTGAAAATGCTGTCCAGGCATGATGACATGCCTCCCCCCTCCCCGTGCCAAGCCTGACTCACATAAAGCATGCTTTCTCTCTCTCTCTCTCTCTCTCTCTCTCTCTCTCTCTCTCTCTCTCTCTCTCTCTCAAATAAAACATTCTTGCTTGAAGGGATAGTTAAAGAGTTAGCTGCATTCAAGGCTAGTAGTTGCATTCATAACATATACCAAGCGTTTTGCAGGTGAATGCCTTGATGGACTCTCCGACTGGGTGCTCCCTGTTCCAACCTTCCAAGAAGACCTTTAATTCTGAGAAACCCCCGTTGAGGAACATGGGTGTTTGCTTTTTATAACTCTCTATATTTTTAAATATCTAATCCATTTTGGTAATCTTTTTTTTTTATTGTGGTAAAATATATATAACATAAAATTTGCCATTTTAACCATTTTTAAGTATACAGTTTAGTGGCATTTACTATTTTCACAATATTGTGCAGTCATCACCATCATCTTGTTCCAGAACATTAAAAGTTTTATTTTATTTTATTTTTTAAAATGATTTTTACTAAAAATATAGCTAACATACAATATTATAAATTGAGTTTCAGGGGTACACCATAGTTGTGGAAGCTCTGTGAGTTATTAGAGCCTGCTAGTTAACCTAGTGCTGAAGAAAGAGATAAAGCAGGCTCTCAAACCATTCTATATGCAGGAACTGAAAGAAACTATTGATGAAATTCAGGAAACACAAGGTCAGTCTCGATTTAGGTGTCGGGAAATATGGGCCTGGGGTTCCAGGGCTGAATAATGCTATCACTGCTGAAGGGAAGGGAGTACTATGTTGTGTACAAGAATTCCCTGGGGATTCCTGATGGTGAAGTTGAAGATTTGGGGTCAGGTTATTTATTCATGGATTCTATAATGCCTAAGCCAAGGGCCTAGAAGGGCCTGTTAGATTTGTACATGTGTGGAGTGATGAGAACAAAATAATATTGAAGCATGCTTGCTTTTAAGAGACTTCAAAAAAAAAGAAAAAGAAAGAAATCTGCTGGTGTACCTCGAGCAAACTGACATTTTCAGAAGAAAGACATGAGGCTAACTTAGCATCCACTTTGATGTCTCTAACGTACAACCGTGCACTGAAAAATCAAATGGAATGTAGCAACCCTACAACAAAGCAGGACAACCTGATCCCTGGATGGGGGCTGGGCACCTGGCATTGCACCAAAGAACGGAAACGTAGATGAATGCAGTTATTAAAAGTTTGCAAGAGTGTACATCCAGGCTGGAGATATGGAAATGGCCAGGCTGAAATTATCTGGGAAAGAATCAAATTTATGATTTGCTATATCCCAGAAATGAAATATCTGTCAATCTTATGTAATGCACAATAGTCAGCTTTTGAGCTGCTGCCTTATTTGTGATACTTTCAAGATTTTAAACATAGATAAGAAAGGAGAAGTCAGTAGTTGCATTCATAACATATACCAAGACACGCTCAGAAGTGGAATCTTTTTTGTTGAATATGGACCCCTTAATAAAAAGTCCAAGGCCTAAACATGGGGAAAATTAAACAGTAAGAAAGAAATCATACTCATACTGAAAGTTAGGAAGGAAGAAAGGAAGGGAGGGAGAGAAGGAGGGAGGAAGGGGCTAGCCAGCTCAACTGTAAAAAAATAAAAACCTGGCAAAATTAATATGTGAAAGTGGAACATGCAATATTTGGAGAAATTCAGGATGAAGTCTGCAACAACAACATTTAATTTTAACAAATTGATGTAAACTTGCAAGACAAAAAGAGCCATTCACTCATTATTCTTAACATCTCAGCAGAGACAGGATTATTCATCATCACAGGTAAATAGTATGTTAGGAAGAACATTTCCCTGTATTTATTAAAGTTTGGTATATAGGAAAAGGTGTTTGACACTTCAAACAATTACACATTTTCACTGAGGAAAAAAATAGAAGATATAAGGAAATTAAAGAACATGATAGGATCTTACTGCCTCTCAAAAGTCATGTACATGAAGACAAGAAAAGTAATCTGAATTGATAAGTACCAAAGAATTCTAAGCATGTTAGCAGAAACGGCTACTTTTAGCCTCAGAAAGCATTGTTAGTACCATAATGTAAATATTAAGAAAAAAAAAAAAAATATATATATATATATAGAGAGAGAGAGAGAGAGAGGAGAGAGAGAGAGAGAGAGGTGTTTGAAATCCTCTGGTCCAAAACCATCCTTACAATCTGGCAGGTGCTTTTCAATTCTAGGCATGCTGGCTCCCTGCTAGAAACTCTGTGGCCTGACCACAGATGGGGGCTAGGGCACATCCACAGATGCCAATTCCAGGTCAGGTCACGAGGTTTCTAAACTTCAGAGATTCCAGCAGGAGTGCTGGGAGAATAACTGAGGAGCAGAAAACAAAACGATTCCTCCCCTCTGCTGGCAATCCACTGGCTCACCAACATGCCAAATGTAAAGTGACTGAAAAACCAAAAGAATATGCTTCCTATCTAAAATGCTCCCCACCTGCTGTATCATTTATGCATGAATTCAGTCAGCCAATTTTGGAAGACTTTTATTTTAAAAATGCGGGCCGGCCCGGTGATTCAGGAGGTTAGAGCTCCATGCTCCTAACTCCGAAGGCTGCCAGTTCGATTCCCACATGGGCCAGTGGGCTCTCAACCACAAGGTTGCCAGTTCAATTCCTCGAGTCCCTCAAGGGATGGTGGGCTCTGCCCCCTGCAACTAGCAACTTCAACTGGACCTGGAGCTGAGCTGTGCCCTCCACAACTAAGACTGAAAGGACAACAACTTGACTTGGAAAAAAAAAGTCCTGGAAGTACACACTGTTCCCCTTCCCCAATAAAATCTTCAAAAAAAAAAAAAAATGCTCTGGTTATAAGCCAAGCCTACCTTATCACCTGGCTTTCTTTCTCTAAGTTGAGTGGCCTGAGCTTAGTTGTAGATTTTGTGTCCTGGTAACATTATTAAAAACTGGTTAAAAACTTTAGGGAGCTTTCTCTTAAAAGGTGTTATGATGCACCATTTTCACATTTTATTTTTTCAAAAGTAATATATGCAAATTAGGAGTAAATTTATTCTATTTGTTGATTTTCTTTTCTCCTGAAAACATTACAACTGAATTTTGGGGGCAGGTATTTTAGTGGGTTTTAAAAGGTAATTGTGGCCTGTTCTTGAAATAAACACTGGAGCAAAAATTTGTTTTCTTACAGACAATAAATTGTTGATATTATATTCACCATGGTCAATGTAAAATATAGTCTCTAACCATCTTAATATAGCCTCTTTACAGATACACATTCATTTCTCTCTCTCTCAATATATGTTAAGGAAACAATAAATACAATATTTATTAGAAGTAATACATACAGCATTCCCCCCCAAAAAGGTTTTTAGGCTCCCATTTCTTTTTTTCTTTTTTTTTTTTAGTAGAGATAATGCTCCTGCAAAATGAACATGTCTATATTTAGCACTACTCTCTCCAAAATGGATAAAAACAAAGTCAGAGATGATATAGAGATGCTCCAGTCACCATTAGTGGTACCCAACTGCTGTAATCCCATCATATAAAGGTCTGCCTTTCTAAAATCAGTATCTATTCAAGAACGTAGATATTGTCAAAATGATTGCTCTTTCGCTAGCTAGCATTATTTTGGAGTGCTACTGTATCAGTACCATTTAGAATTTCATTATAAATTAAGTTTTGGGGCATTATAATTTCCCATTTCAGATTAGATTACATTTTCCTTTCATTAACTCTAAAGAATCTTACATAGAATTTTTTCTCTTCTTTCAACCCAGCACCTCTCCAAAATGCATTAAGGAGTGAGCAGAGCTACAGGTGAAACCAACTCCCAATAGACCTTGCTGAAGGGACTGGCACTTCGAGAAGAATCTGTACATTATCTCTCTCTCTTCCATAAGTTCTTAAAAACAGGGGCTATCCTTATTTTTATGGTACTGAAACACCTGGCATTCAGTAACGGTTTGATGAAGCACTTATTTAATGAATTAATACATAGATTTAACAAGTCATGAGATTATGGTGACTAGTCATAAAGCAAAACTGCTGAGGTCTCTTGTCCCAGCTAGCAATTATTTCCTCATTATCATTATCACTGCCAGTCAATCACATTAGTAAAGAAAGCTACTTTTACTATAACAATTTGTGATCTTACATAAAGTTAAGTGCTAGTGTAAACAGAGCCAATTTAAAACAATTCCAATTCATCTACTGGCTACTCACTCTGTGCCTGACATTATTTTGATTAAAAAATAGAGGCTAAAAGGATTAACCCTTAGATGTCCTATTTTAGAGTGGAGGAAAACTGATCCACAGGGACGTGAAGTATCATAGCCAAGATTTCACTCTAGGAAATGGTGGGACCAGAGTTTAAATTCTGACAGACTGGTCCCCAACTTGAACCACAATACTTTGAAGTGAGCAAGGACAGCAGTCATCACATGCCCTGGCGATTAATAATAAAGGCATGCCAAAGTGATGCCAGTGGAAATTCATGTGGTGGAACCACAGGGGTATCTGAGCGTGCATGCCTACTCTAGACTTTTCAACTATTCTCAAATGAACCTATTTTACTTTTTTAATCAGAAAGAGTAAACATAGAGAAGAGACCAAAACATAATGAATGAATTAGAATTAAAATTGGCTATTTGCAGTGTTAATTGCCCTGTGAAGCATGTTGGTGGTTGCAATGTAATTATCCATTTAAGCAGAAATATTGAAAGTAAAGATAAGACAAAGAATAGTTAACAAAACCAAAATAAAGAATAAGGACATTTAATCAAATGGGCAACACAAAGAACTAAGTCTATGAAAGGTATGTTTTAAGTAAACATCAAGGATAAAACTAACAAAAAAAAAAACAACACTGTATACACAAACCAAATTATGTAACAAAACTTAAAAAAAACTATTTTAATAATGCTAAAACAATCTTGAAACTAGTTATATAAACATGTAAATCATCCTAAAATAGATTTTTGTGCTTGGAATAAATATCCAAACCAAAATGACTCCAAGTATTAAAAACAAAGTCAAGAACAATTACAAATCAGACTGGGCTAAAATTTCTTAAGAATTCAAGCATATTTTTATGTGGAGCCACTGACTTGAATGTTGTGTTTGAAACTCACCACTTCTCTTTACAAAAAAATCACCCAAAAAATTTCAGGGAAAATTAAGAGCCTGTGGGAAGACCCTATAACTTCATTAAAAGAAATGTGATTCCTTTCTGCTTAGTATGTTTGGATTCAGGGAAGGGTACACGATTGATGTCTGTAATCATTTATAGCCTTCTTCGTATGTACTATCTATTCATTCCCTTGACTGAGAAGCCCCCATATAGGTTTGTCACTTTTAAACCAGTGTTCTTTGAGGGGCAAGATTGGAGCTAAGAGTCTGAGAAGACGGGCAAGGATTGGCTGAGCTGTTATACACTGTGAGCGGTAATTTGGCTATTTTTAAAAACTATGACAACACACATCACCATTTTTCCTTTCAAAACCATAATGAACAGGATGACTTGGATACTTTTTCATTTGTTCTACGTACTCTTAATAGAACCTTGGTAGGAACAGGGATACAAAGATGACTAGACTACTGCCCAACTCTAAGAAGACCCAGACTTGAGGGGGAAGTTGTACTAATTTTTTAAAAAAATGGGTGGAGTCCATTAAGTGGCTGTTCATCAATAGTAGTGCTTTTACATAGGAGGATAGAATCAAGAGCTCATGAGATGTTTACCTGGAGAATTTTTTGTATGTTTCTCTAATACAGGGAATAACAGAACCTGGATATTTAAAATGATCTCTTATCTCCAAATGGATGGTTACATTACATAAAACAACTCTATGCTAAGCCATTTTAAATGACCTACTAATTATTGCTATGTAGTAATAAATGCATAATGATGTATATATCTAAGTACACATTTTGATCATATAATTTTTTAGTGTCCATGTATAGATAGCATTTTGCTCAGAATTTTCCACTTACTTTAACTTCTTTACTTGTCAAAAAAAAACACCAAGTTCTTATAATCTGCTGTGAGAAATGTATGGTCTTCAGTTAGCATATTAAAAGACATACAAACAAATGGAAACTTAGGCCAATGATGATGTCCAAAGTCACATACCTATCTTTGTAAAGGGCACACAACAACTAGGACTCAGTTCTTCTTGCTCCTAGTCCAATATCCTTTCCAAGCTTCTTTTGTGCATACGTGGAGAGACAAAATATAAACTAAAATGTGCTTATGTTAAACACATACATTCTGAGTTAGGAGAGTACCCTCAGCTTTGTTTTTTAGAGTAGTTCTTTTTATGATCAACTCCATTGATCCCTAAAGAAGGAGTTTTTGCTTTTTTCACAGACCTAAAATTTTCATGTAATTTGAATGTCAAAGAAGTTTCACTTAAATCAGGACACACACACAAACACACACATGGCAGGCCGGTTTGCATCGCTCAGAATGTGCAAGTGACACTCTTCACAGGTCCCTCCCCAAATGCCAGATCAGGCCACACTGCAGGCTGGGGTTGTTTCCAGCTCAGAGAACAGAGTTAGCAGCTGCTGGGAGTTGGCTGCCACTCAAGTCTCAGCTGTATTCTTGGCCTCCTGCCTCCTCCAGGCACTTAGGGCATGTGACCAAGAAAACAGCTGAGCCCCCACCTCAAAGAGGAAATGCAACCGCCACAACCCCCACCGCCACCTGCTCTGGGACCAAACAACCAACACATTCCTGCTCGAGTTGCAGGGGTAAAGTGGACTGTGATTCACGCCTGGGCATGCCAGGACTGCTCTGCTCAGGACAAAGCCTGGTGAAGACGTGCTAACAGAGTTGGGATACCATCCTGAATACTTTGGCAGACCCCCCCCAACCCCCGGACTTGAACTTGCAAAGGAGTTAGAAATGATTTGGACATTCAAGTCACAGGGAGCGTTCAAACAAGATCCCCAAAGTTGCTTTAGATATTCTCTGTAGAATCTCCCTAAGATATGCCTTTCCTAACAGAAATATTAATTATAGTTTTATATTGGGCTGAAAAATTGCTGGGAACACAGGAGGCTGAGCACCTTCACCAATTTCCAGGAGGCCCCTCAACACAACATATTAAGAACATGAAGTAAATGTCCTGGAACTTTCTTGGCCTGCGATTCAGCGTGGCCTCTTGAGTACCATGGAACATGGTGGCAGCCGCAGGCATCAGCACACATTCCAGGTTCAAACCCAGTGTTCACGGCTGGGCTGTGGAGCCGGGACGGTGGAAATGTGAGTGGCCGGCTGGGCGCTGCTCCACCGGCTCATGGGGGAAGGAAGGCCCCTTCCCAGAACCACGGCTCTGATGGCTTCTACTGCACTCACGTCAATACTATTAAGAGATGTTCCTGACTTCAAATGTTGTGAAATCTCACCCTCCTCTGAGGACACATCTGTCCGGATCTGTCTGAGATCAAGATGGGAGGCTATGTTTCATGCTATTAAAAATTCCTCTGGGATGAGAAGGGAGAACTGTTGACACGTACACGGGGGTGTGCCACTCAATTATCTCTACTTGTGCGTGTTTTGAAAAAAAATTCCACAATAAAAAGATTAATGTATAACTTTTTCTCTGGGATTAAATAATCTTCAGATACAAATACTATGCACCAAAACCAGCTTCAGTCCAGGTGGGAGAGACACTGATTTGTAAGTGATTATTATTTCCAGGGAGAATGTGAGAGGTTTGAAAACCACTTAGAGACCACAGCTTTGAAAAACTGACCCACATCTAGTTAAGGCTTTTCTCCCTTGGAGTGATGCATGGCATTTTTACTGAACACAGGTGTGTGTGTCGAGATACATAATACTCTGGGGCAGGGGTGTCCAAACTGCGGCCCGCGATCCATGTTAATTGGC
This sequence comes from Rhinolophus ferrumequinum, assembly GCF_004115265.2. Classification (NCBI taxonomy): domain Eukaryota; kingdom Metazoa; phylum Chordata; class Mammalia; order Chiroptera; family Rhinolophidae; genus Rhinolophus; species Rhinolophus ferrumequinum. The sequence goes on from NC_046300.1 coordinate 16,050,172, forward strand.
CCGCAGCAAACTCCAAAAATATATTTAGTTTACTTAAATAAACCAGGTGAGGCAATACGTACCTCACCTCGAGTGAGCTGCCCGGCTGTTTGTGTGTTTTACCGCATATGGCCCTTGGTAAAAAACATTGAAAAAAGTTTGGACACCCCTGCTCTAGGGCATCACGGTGCAAATTTTCGTACCTTTTTGGTCACGTCAGTGGTAGACACAGATGCCTTTTCATGGAGGGACTGTTGTCTCTTGACTGACTATTTCCGCTGCAGAGAGCTGGGTCTCCAATGCAGCATTCTTTCCTGGGGCAGTTCACGTCCAATAACTGATGGGGGTGAGAGTATACGGTCTGGCCATCCCAATCTTAGCAAGACGCTCTGAAGATGGTTCTAGGTGCAGGGTGCCCCCCCAGAGTTGGCCAAGGCTGTTCTCCTCCTTTGGCTTGAACTATAGCTGGTCTTCTCCTTCTGTCCTCACCTGCTCCTTTCTCTGTCCTTCATGGTGTCGGTACCAGGGACACTCCTTAGTACATCCTGCACACTGAACGTCCATCTTAGAACCTGCTTCCCAGAACCCTACCTGCGACACCTCAGGACATCCCTTTGGAAGGTTGAAATCACATTGTATTGGTAATGAAACTCAGGTTAAGAATCACTGCTTGGCTTAAAACCCTTGTTAGCACTCCTAAATCACCTTCTGTGACCTCTGACACCTCATTAATGATCCAAATCTTGAAATATCTGTAAAGATATTAAAACTTGTATGTTCGATATGCCCTTGTATGGCATTCCATGTTTCTGAGTTACTGGTGCTGATGGGAACCATATACTAAATCTGATCAATTAAAAAAATCTATGACTCTTCCGAAAGTTGTAAATTCTTGCCTGTACATGAAATGTGATCCTATTTTTAATCTCCTACTCTCAGAGGCCACTATTAGTTTACATAGTCCCCTAACCTCAAATCTTATGTATATCTACTTATAAGCACTTCTGAAAGTTATGTCCCCAAATTTCAAAACCATCAGCAGCTAACACCATGCTCGATACATAGCAGGCATTCAAAATATGATGACATATTAGTAAATGCCTATAGAATGTTAAGCAGCTTACACAAATTATCTCATTTACTCCCTCACAATCACTAAGAGTCACAGTCACTGTGTCTGTTATACAGATGGGATAACAGACTCGGTGGGACCAAGAAACCTGCCTTAAAATGACACAACAAGCAAAAAGGTAACAACCATGCCTCACGTTCACTCCAGGAAATATGTATTATTGTTGTTCACCTAAATTACTCTTTTGGGAATAGGCAGGGTATAATGAGTTTAATTAGACTCGAATATTGTTTTTTAAATTTCGTAGCTGGCCATAAGACATTTGTAAGTGTTCTGATTTCTCTGTTCTCCTCCATACAAAGTATATGCATCAGCACAATAAAGGAGCAGCCTAAACAGCTAACACATATTGTGCTCCTATACCCTGAGCAGTATTCCATGATCTTTACCAGTAAGGACTCACAGAGTCACTTTTTCTCTTTCCCTCTTTATGTTCCATGGTTCACTACTTCTTTTTGTGGAAAAGACTGAGGGAGGTGAAGTTTTAACAGCATGAATCATTATTCTCATGAGCACAGCTCGATTACTGATTTTCCTACTATGACAATGAATCAATAAGACAATATTAAATTGTATTCAGTATTTGATGTCCTACAAGGCTGAGAAGATTTGTATTTAAAGTGGTCAAAGTGAAAAACATTTGGTCTCTTGGAGGGTCTGGTTTTAATTGTCCAGACAATCCATGTGTGCATGAGCGTGTGCATAACCAGGCTGTGTTCATGTCAGTGGAGTCGATAAACAATTATTTGCTACTCCTACTATGAGGTGTAAAGCATTTTGCTAAGAATCATGAGAGGTACAAAGATAGATATGGTCCAGCACCTGCCTTCAAAAAATTTACCAGTCAGTCCTCGATGATGTCATAAAAATGGCAGCATGAGGTGAGCCTCTGGAAATCTCCCCTGAAATTTACAATGAATTGAACCACTATAACTCCACAAAGGACTCCCGGCGCAGCAGACAGACAAGACTAAGAGGCGCACTACTGATATCATCTAAAGGTGGGCAAATTGTGTGAGCAGGGAGGAGGGAAGTGAGAAGTGTGGAGACAGGGCTGCACGGGCATAGGACGCAGACCTAGCTCAGTACTCCACGCTCACAGCATCCCGGAACTACCGCAGCTGTGGGAGAGGGAAAACCTCGGACTGCTGGTGCTCCGCTTATGGCCCACAGGGCTGAGGGGGCAGCATATAACATGGCTGAATCCAATGCTCATGGCAGAAACCTTGGAGCAAAGACCGAGGGAAGAAGGCTGAAAACGGTGGTTTAAGCCCTCACTGCCGCAGAGAACGGAAACCTTAGTCACTGAGACTGGCTGCCCCTCTTTACCCTCCCATAGCTCTCCACACCCCCACCTGCCCAGTGCTAGAAGCGGCACAGTAGCAGTGTCAGATCAAAAGAACAGAATATTTGCAGTTCTGAGAAGTGTGGTTCGCAGACACAGACTCACAGCCCAACTAGTTCTGGCAATGGGGAGGGAGCTGTGGAAGCAGGACTGGCTGTAGTTGTGGTCATCGGCATTGCTCTGGGACACCTCTCACAACCCACCCCGCCCCTGTACACTTTCTGGGTGGATCCCTGCAGGAAAAAACAGAGCTGCTGTAATGCAGGATCTCATCTCCCACTCCCCACACAAGAACGCAGGATATGGTGAGAGCAAAAGGAACACCAACGGAGCCATGGATCATGAGAGGTACACTATACTCTCATACCACTATACTCTCTCTGGTGGCTGGGTTGGAGATACAGGAAGCAGGCTACACACGATGCACAATCCACTGTTTGCTTCTCTGCCAACCAACCAACTGCAAGATGCTAACTGCAATCCACGCTTCTCTACCAACAAACAACCTCTTGCTAACTGCAATCTGTGCTTGCTAGCTCAGCCACGTCCATTATATCAGTGGCTAATGGCTAACTGGTTACAGCTGATAGCCAACTAGCTACAGCTAATGGCCATCTACTATCCGAGCCAGCACCCCTCCACATGAGGCCGAGAGCCTGTTCTCCTGGCTCTGTCCCCACAGTTGCTGAAACACATGGGCTCTGAATCTGGTGCAGGAAGAGCTTTGGAACTTCAGAAGCTCTCCACATCCCCCATGGAGGTGGCGCCCTATGACCCAGGAAAAACTATTCACAGAAGAGAAGCCCACCTTCCAGGGAATCCCCCCATTGTGTGAGAAGCCGGAATAGTGCAGAGAAAATATAATACTACAGTGTGAAAGAGAATAAAAAGCTACAGTCGGAGAGAAAATAAAACTTTCTACCAACACCTGCTGGAAAACAAAAGAAAGACCTCTTTTTATCAACTTGTTGCAGAACCCACTCCTGTAGATGTGTAGGAAGAGAAATAATAAATCATTAATTGCCATGAATAACCAAGGTAACAATACAGCTCAGGAAGAAAATGAAAAGTCTCCAGAAAATGAACTTAAAGACATGGAAATATGTGACTTAAGTGACAGAGAATTCAAGATTGCAGTTCTTAAAAAAAACTCAACGAGAAGCAAGAAAACACAGACAAGCAGTTTAATGAACTCAGAAACACAATCAAAGAACAACATGAACATTTTACCAAATTGATTGACATTTTAAAAAAGAACCAAATAGAATTTCTGGAGCTTAAGAACTCAGTAAAAGAAATGAAGAACAAAATAGCCAGCTCAGGTAAGAGTGTTGACCCAATGGAGAAAAGAATCAGTGACATCGAAGATAGAAATCTGAAAATGCCCCGGATGGAAGAAGAAAGAGAATTGAGACTTAAAAGAAATGAAAGAACTCTATAAGAACTTTCTGACTCCATCAGAAAGAGCAATATAAGAGTAATGGGCATACCAGAAGAAGAAAGAGAGAAGGGAACAGAGAGTGTATTCAAACAAATAGTCAACGAGAACTTCCCAAACTTGTGGAAAGAGCTGGATCCTTGAATCCAAGAAGCAAATAGAACACCTAATTACCTCAACCCCAGCAGGCCTTCTCCAAGGCACATTATATTAAAGCTGTCAAAAATTAACAACAAAGAAAGAATCCTCAAGGCAGCCAGGGAAAAGTAGACATTAACTTACAAAGGAAAGTCCACTAGATTATCATCAGATTTTTCAGCAGAAACTCTACAAGCCAGGAGGGAGTGGAACCAAGTATTCAAACTATTGAAAGAGAGAAATTATGAGCCAAGAATACTATATCCAGCAAAGATATCCTTTAGCTATGAAAGAGGAATAAAGACCTTTCCAGACATACAGAATCTGAGGGCATTTCTAACACATGACGTGCACTACAAGAAATATTGAATGAAGCTATTAGACCAGCATAAATAGGGATAATCTGTGGCAACCAAAACATAAAAGGGGGGAGAGAGTAAAGGCCTGAACCAGAATATAGGAATGGAGAAAGTAAGCAAGATGAAGAAAATGCAATACTCTAAATGTCAAACTTTCTTTTACATAAAAAAAAATCGAGAACTGAAATATGTAATGTAATAAAAGAAGAAAACAGAGGGAAAAATCAGAATACCACCACACAGAAATAATAGACAATAAAAAGGTTAAAGAAACAATGGAACACAGTTTTACCAGAAAACCAAAGATAGAATGATAGGAAATCTCACATATCAGTAATCACCCTAAATGTAAATGGACTGAACTCACCAATAAAAGGCACAGAGTAGCAGATTGGATCAAAAAACTAAACCCAACCATATGCTGTCTCCAAGAGACACGTCTCAAATACAAGCACAAACATAGACTCAAAGTGAAAGGGTGGAAATTGACACTCCAAGCAAATGGTATGCAGAGAAAATCAGGGTGTAGCCATACTGATATCAGATGAAACAGAGTTCGGGATAAAAAGGTAACAAGAGACAAAGATGACATGTCATAATGATAAAGGGGACTATACAACAAGAAGACATAACAGTCATCAATATTTATGCCCCCAATCAGGGAGCACTGAAAAATACCAAGCAACTACTTACAGAACTAAAGGGAGAAATTGACCAAAACACAATTATAGTAGGGGACCTAAATACATCATTGACAGCTATGGATAGATCATCGAAACAGAAAATAAATAAAGAAATAGCAGCCCTAATGACACATTATATGAAATGGACATAATTGACATTTATAGAGCACTTCATCCTAGAACATCAAACTATAAATTTTTTCTAGTGTACGTGGAACATTCTCAAGGATAGACCATATTTTGAGACATAAAACTCGTCTCAGCAAATTTAAGAAGATTGAAATCATACCAAGCATGTTCTCTGATCACAAGGCTTTTGAAATTGGATAATCAACTACAAAAAAAAGCAGGAAAACACAAATATGTGGAGATTAAACAACATACTTTTAAAGAACGACTGGGTCAAAGAAGAAATAAGAGGAGATATCAAAAGACACATAGAAACAAATGAGAATGAAAATACATCCTACTAAAATTTTTGGGATGCAGTGAAAGCAGTTTTAAGAGGGAAATTTATATCATTACAGACCTATCTCAAGAAACAAGAAAAATCCCAGATAAATATCCTCATGTTACACCTTAAGAACTAGAAAAAGAAGAACAAATGAAACCCAAGGTCAGCAGAAGAAAGGCAATAATAAAAATCAGAGGAGAACTAAATGAAATAGAGAACAAAAGACAATAGAAAAAAATAATGTGACAAAGAGCTGTTTCTTTGAAAGATTTATAAATTGACAAACCCTTGGCTAGACTCACTAAGATAAAAAGAGAAAAGACATTAATAAACAAAATCAGAAATGAAAGAGGGGAAGTTATCACGGATGCCACAGAAATACAAAGGATCATCCAAGAATACTATGAAGGACTATATGCCACCAATTCAATAACCTAGAAGAAATGGACAAGTTCTTAGAAAACATAGCCTTCCTAGGCTGAACCATGAAGAACTGGAAAATCTAAATAGATGGATCACCAGTAAGGACATTGAATCAGTCATCTGAAACTTTCCGAAAAACAAAAGCCTGGGATCAGATGGTTTCACTAGTGAATTTTACCAAACCTTCAAAGAGGATCTAATACCTGTCCTACTCAAACTCCCTAACTCATTTTATGAGGCCAACATTATTCTTACCTGATACCAAAACCTGGTAAGGACAACACAAGAAAAGAGAACTATAGACCAATATCTCTGATGAATACAGACGAAAAAATCCTAAATAAATTCTAGCAAATCGAATGCAACAATTTATTAAAAAGATTATTCATCACGACCATGTGGGGTTCATCCCAGGGGCACAAGGATGGTTCAACATACACAAATCCATCAATCAGATAGATCACATAAACAAAATAAAGGACAAAAATCATATGATTATATCAATTGATGCAGAAAAAAGCGTTTGACAAGATTACAACATCCATTTATGATTAAAACACTTAATAAAATAGGTATAGAAGGAAAAACCTTAACATAATAAAGGCCATATATGACAAACCTTCAGATAATATCATAATTATGGTGAAAAACTGAAGCCCTTTGCTCTATGTTCAGGAACACGACAGGGCTGTCCTCTATCACCTCTGCTTTTCAACATAGTGTTAGAAGTCCTTGCCAGAGCAATCAGGCAAGAGAAAGAAATAAAAAGCATCCAAATTGGGAATGAAGAAGTTAAATTGTCACTCTTTGCAGATGACATGATGCTATATATAGAAAACCCTCAAGACTCCACCAAAAAGCTATTAGAAACAACAAACGAATACAGTAAAGTTGCCAGCTAAAAAATCAATGTACAAAAGCCCATTGCATTCCTATATACTAACAATGAAATCTCAGAAAAAGAAATTGAAAAAGAAATTCCTTTTGTAACGGCAACAAAGAGAATAAAATACCTAGGAATAAACTTAACCAAGGATGTGAAAAGACCTATATGCTGAAAACTATAAGACATTTTTAAAAGAAACTGAAGAAGACACAAAGAAATGGAAAGACATTCTGTGCTCATGGATTGGAAGAATCAACATACTTCAAATGGCCATATTACCCAAAACAATATACAGATTTAATGCAATCCCCATCAAAATCCCAATGGCATTTTTTAAAGGAATAGAACAAAAAATAATCAGATTTGTATGGAAATGGAACCACAAAAGACCCTGAATAGGCAAAGCAAGCCTAAGAAAAAAGAACAATGCTGGAGGTATCATACTCTCTGACTTTAGCTTGTACTACACAGGGCAACAATAATCAAAACAGCAAGGTATTGGCAGAAAAACTGACACACAGACCAATGGAATAGAACTGAGAACCCAGAAATAAACCCACATAAATATGGACAGATAATTTTTGACAAAGAAGCAAAAAACACACAGTGAAAAAAAGACAGCCTTTTCAATAAATGGAGCTGGGAGATTTGGAAAGCCACATGCAAAAGCATGAAACTGGACTGCTATCTGTAACCATGTACCAAAATTAATTCAAAATGAATCAAAGACCTAAGCATAAAACCTGAAACAATAAACTGCATTGAAGAAAACATAGGTACTAAACTTATGGACCTTGGGTTCAAAGAGTATTTTATGAATTTGACTCCAAGGCAAGGGAAGTAAAAGCTGAAATAAATGAATGGGACTATATCAAACTTTAAAGCTTCTGCACAGCAAAAGAAACCATGGATAAATAAAGAGGCAACTAACTGCATGGGAGAAGATTTTTGCCAACAGCGCCTTAAATAAGGGGCTAATATCCAAAATATACAAGGAACTCATACAACTCAAAATAACAAACAAACAAATAAAAAACCCACAAACAACCCAATTAAAAAAAATGGGCAGAGGACCTGAAGAGACGTTTCTCCAGAGGACATACAAATGGCAAATAGACATATGAAAAAATGCTCTACATCACTAATTATCAGAGAAATGCAATAAAAACCACAATGAGAAATCACCTCACCCCAGTAAGAATGGCTATCATCAAACAACACAAATAGTAACAAGTGTTGGAGAGGCTGTGGAGAAAAGGAACCCTCATACACTGTAGGTGGGAATGCAGGTTGGTGCAGCTGCTATGGAAGGCAGTGTGGAGGTTCCTCAAAAAATTAAGAATAGAATTACTATATGGCCCAGGAATCCCTCTCCAGCGTATCTACCCCAAAAAAATCTGAAAACATTTATTCATAAATCCATGTGTGCTCCAATGTTCATTGCAGCTTTATTTACGGTGGCCAAGACATGGAAACAACCAAAATGTCCTTCAAAAGATGAATGAAAAAAGAACTTGTGATATATATATACACAATGGAATACTATTCAGCGGTATAAAAGATAAAATACCATTTGTGACAACATGGATGGATATTGAGATTATAATGCTAAGTGAAATAAGTCAGACAGAAAAAGTAGAGAACCATATGATTTCACTGGATATGTAGTATATAAACCTGAAAACAACAAAAGAATAAGACAAACAAATGAAGGAACAAAAACTCATAGACACAGACAATAGTTTAGGGGCTACCAGAGGGTAAGGGGGGAAGGGGGGTGGTAGATGAGGGTAAGGGGGAACAAATATATAGTGATGGAAGGAGAACTGACTCTGAGTGGTGAACACACTATGTGAGATATAGATAATGTATTACAGAATTGTACACCTGAAATCTATGTAACTTTACTAACAACTGTCACCCCAATAAACTTTAATTAAAAAAAATAATTTTACAATCTGCTAAAAATGAGTTACTTAGCTTTCCAAGAACTTATCTCCTCTGGTTTTCAGTAAGCATGTCAAATAGTGAATTCCTAAGGAATCCTTATAGGGTAATTCACTAATTTTCAAGGGGAAAAAGTTTGATTAGATAACTTATGATTCAAAGAAAACTCCCTCTCATCCAGTGAGATGAATAGAGTGGTATATTCTTCAAATAAGAAAGAAAAAAACATTTACTCAAAGTCCTCAGTCAAGAGTTAATAATTCTGTTTGATTCTGACAATTATCCATTAAGAAGTGAACTTTAAGAATAAAGTTTTTCACGATCTTACCCTGTAGTTGACACACACTGAAGAATTGGGAGCAACCTCCCTCTAACCCTCCCAGAGCCTCCCAAGTATGGCTCTGTCTTTCCAGATGTTTTTCCAGAAATGGGACAGCAGGGATCAGAAAGGAGGGCACAAGCTACTGCCAGTGGCAAGAATGGGTGGAAGGGCAAGAGCAAGGTTACAGTGGGGATGTGTATTTAGGGTGTGCATGCAGGGGAAGGGCACAGAGGCAGAGTTCAGACATCTGGAAGAATCAGACCAGAGTCAGAAGCTGACATCAAGAATAAACACAGATGTGGCAGAGCAAACAGTCCTCTAGTGGAGGGACCCACCACTTATTTATAGATGGTATCCTGTTCATTGTCCAATGTGTGAATAGACCAGTCCGCTGTGTCCGCCTAGGGGAATGAAAAATAACTATTGAATTGTAAACATTTAAATGAATCTTCGGTCATTTAGAAGTGGTGCTTTATGCTTATTTATTAAACTACCTCTTGCACTGAACCTGGTCAATAAGGAAAACTAAATAAATCAAGGTCCATAACCTGAGAATCCCTGAGAATGATGCCAGAAAGGCTTGTCAGGGCTAGAACACTGACCTGGCCCTTGGCAATGTGTCTCATACTCTCCCTATGCCAGCAGATGGTGCAATGCACACCTGTGACACTTGTCACAAAACAGCTCTCTGATGTTTTATTACAAGAACTTACATGGATCTTTACGCATGTAGGTGTCATCATATACCCATGTGTTTCTTGACTAAGCTTCTCCTAAATAGTAGAATGCTTTTCCTATAAAGCAGAAAGTCCCACCATCAGTTATGACCACACCTCAGCCACTTCCATTCTCCAAAGGAGTCTTCCTTTGGAGAAGAAACTCATTTTACCACACGTGAGGGATCACTGCTTTAAACCTATATAATAACCAACGAGATGAGATTCAGAAGTCACATCTTCCCTAACAAATCCCTGGCTGTCTCCCCACTCTCCATGGTGTATTCGTCTTCTGTGCTCACGTTGACCTCTATCAGGGTACACATCTCAATTTCAGCACTTGTCACAGAGTCCTGAAGTGATATGAGAGTCAGGCTGTAAGTTCTCCAATGACAGAGACTGTGGCTTGCTTATCTCTGGGTCTCTAGGAACCACCAAGAACATAGTAGGAAGTTAATGTTTCTAAAAACATTCCATGAATGTCTTCTAATCATCTTGATCAGGAAAAGTGTACTAATTCTTCAATTAATTAAAATATTAACTGTTTATATCAATTCTATCATATTTTAAAACATGTTTTTAAGGCTTATGCCGTAAGAAAAATACTGACCTTGTGTGTTGTGGCTACATAAAGAACAAAACTCAGATCTGCAAACATTTTCCAGGAATATACTGACCTTATTCAAGAAATCCCTCTTCTGGGAAAACGGATATAGTTTAATAATGACTCACACCCATGATTTCCAAAATAATTTATCTGACTCATCAATAAGTATTGATTAAGTGACTAGATTTGATTATTGTCTTAAAAGGATACGAACTAGCATTTACTCTGTGCAAAGACTGATATATTTTGATCATTATATTAAGATCACACATAGCTGAAGATCAAAAAGACAGTAACGCCAGATATGTTCCTTTCTATATGTCCTGGGAGAGAAGATAGAACCATAGGTAAATTTATATGTAGATCAATGTTTTTCAAAGTTTAGGTGGTGACCTGTTAGTAAATCATGAAGTCAAATCATTGGTTGTAACTTGAATTTTTAAAATGAAATAAACAGAACACAGAATGGAGTGAAATGGATGGAGGGGAATTAAATGGAATACAGTAGATAAAAATTAGAATATATTACTCTTGGTAAGGCTATGCCGTATTTTGTAAAATTTTATTTCACCTAAGTGGGTGCAAGTGATTGTGGGGTGTGTCTGTGCACATGTATGTATGTATGTATGTATGTGTGCTGGCAGTTCATCTAAAAGGTATTTTTAAAAATAGATCTGTGTCAAAAAGTTGCTGGAATAGATCACATAATTTTTTCATGACTGTTTGAAGAATAATTTGAAAGCTATACGTAATGCATGTCTTGATTACCAAAGCCACGAAGAGAAAATAGGGGCTGTGACAGGGTTCCTGCTGTGAAATCCAAACATTATTTATGAGATTCAAAGACCTTATCATTTAAATATGAGGACTGATGCCTTTGATGACGATACAGCATCTTAGTTAAAACAAACAAATGATTATCTTGGACAACAGTGTAAACAAGACCCTAATTCATGAAGCTGCTAATTGCTCTTCCCAGCTGCAGGAGATTGGCCTCTACTCCGCCTCTCACCATGCATATCGTATATAACATTTGTACACTCACTCTTGAAGTTCAGCCCAGCACAAGTCCCGTCATACACACTAGAGCCTGGGGGCCACAGAGGGGTCAGTTCAGAAAGAACCTGTCTAAAAGGCAGGTATTTAAAATCATGAAGTATGGCATTATAGACATATATTTACCTCTAAGTTGTGCTGGAAATTAAACTCTTGCTTACATTACTTTATTTCCTCACAAAACTTAGTGATATGTCACTAAGAGAAGAAACTTGGGTGCATCATTTGTAGCCAAAGGAAATTGATACTTCGTATCGTTTTTTTTTAAAGTAAATCATAAAATTGGTATTCAGATAATGATGATCACAAATTCCCATAGTTGTCACAATTAATTCAACTTAAACACAGATACATTAACCTATACTATAAAAAAATAATAGCTATCATGTTTTCATGTATCATATTATGTGCCAATGCCACAAGGGACACTTTACACATAGTGTTTTGAACCCTCACTACCACTAATCTCATTCACACATGTAAGGAAGGAAGGGAGGAAGGAAGGAAAGAAGGAAGGAAGGAAGGAAGGAAGGAAGGAAGGAAGGAAGGAAGGAAGGAAGGAAGGAAGGAAGGAAGGAAGGAAGGGGAGAGAGAGAGAGAGAGAGAGAGAAGAAAGAAAGAGAGAGAGAGAGAGAGAGAGAGAGAGAGGAGAGAGAGAGAGAAAGAAAGAGAAAGAAAGAAGGAAATAGAAAGAAAGGGGAAGAAAGTAAGAAGGGAGGGAGGGAGAAGGGCAGAAAGAAAGAGTCAAGAACCTGAAGTTCAGAAAGGATAGGTCCCCTGCGAAAGGTAAATGTCACCGATATTATTCAAATGTTGGTCTCAAAAACCCATGCTCTGTCCAATGCCTCCCATAATGTTTTTCAATCTATGCGTTTGGTATATGTTCATGAGGAGTGAATGCAATACCCACACATAAAATCATGGGAACTTATTCAAGAAAGATGCCAAACCACATAATAACTACATCTTTTATCATAAGGTAGTATCATTTCTGCTACCCCTAGCCAGAAATATGCAATTACTTTTCATTAGCAAAGTTGCCTTGGACGTCCCAATAAAATACAAAAAAAAAAAAAAAACAGAAAAAAGAAAAGAAAAATACACCACCACCACAACAAAAACCTTAGTGCTTGATTCTGTGGTAATCTTAAAACTGAGAAGTAAATGAGCTACAAAAGACCTTGTTATTACAAACCGCATGTATGACCTCTGGTCAATGTCAGAAAGTTGACCCATCTGGGGAAGGACTATTTTATCAGGTCTCACCCTGACCACTATGCTAGGATTCAGACTTGGAGATTTCTTTGAGGAAGAGGGCAGACCCTAAGGTGTTGTAACCTCAGTCCACAGTTTTAAAAAAAAAAAAAAAAAAAAAAAAAAAAAAGATTTTGAGAAGGAACTAGTTAGTGCTGAACCTAAGGAAAGCCTCTCTAAGATTTGGGTTGGATTTTTTTTATCTCCCCTGTCTGTTCCACAAGCTGAAGCAGAGAAAGAGCGAGGAGATGTGGTTTTCTCTACATTCCCCAGTCAAAATCTTCTCTGCTCATCCAAGGTTGTTGGAAAAAGAGACTCCGTAAGGCCAGTGGGAAATCTCTTAAACAAGCTTCAGATCTGACCCAGAAGCACTTAGTCCTGACCGACAGGAGAGCAGCTTCCAAATCCTATAAGATCTAAGAGTACATAAGACAGAAGACATCATATTGTGGAGTTTGCCAACATGTATGCAACTCCAATAGCCCCACGGTGCTTCAGCTATCCCCCCGGCATTTCCATGACCCTCTCCCACTGCCCACAGCTGCAATTCTACCCACACCTGTGCCCCCATGGGGCACTTCACTGGGAGGCATCCCATGGGACTGGTTCAAACACTAGAATCTGTATGGACTGTCCAGGTGCTGTAACAAGGTTACCGTGTTTCCCCGAAAATAAGACCTAGCCGGACCATCAGCTCTAATGCATCTTTTGGAGCAAAAATTAATATAAGACCTGGTCTGATATTATATAATATTATATAAGACCCGGTCTTATATTATATTAAAATAAGACCGGGTCTTATATTAATTTTTGCTCCAAAAGACGCATAGAGCTGATGGTCCGGCTAGGTCTTATTTTCGGGGGAAACACGGTAGTTCTGTATAAGAGTTTACGAATTGTCTCAGGGTTGATGGCTCATATGTAAACTGAAATGTATCATTAAGAAAAATATCAATCTGTCATAAAAGGAGAAAATATAGGCAAAGCCAAAACACAACAAAAAAAGAACACAGAGGTGTATAATTAATTGTTAACTGTTTGGACTCCAGTTAGATGTCCAAAGCTGGAAGCCTGAGTACACCACCGGTTCTGAGCATGTTACTAAGCGTCTCTGTGCCTAGTTTCCTCAGCTGAAAATGGAAATATATGAGCCCCGACCTCACAAATGGTTGTGAGGATTACATAAGTTCATACATGTAAAGCACTCAGCAGGGTACTTCACACATAGCATCATACAGAGGATGCCAAAAAAAACATATACACATTTAAGAAAGGAAAAAATTGTATTAAAATTGTAATACTCAATACACGAGTATACTGATAAGAAAAGATGAATACAAGTCACGTTTGACTTCTGCAATTACAAGAGGTGCTCAAAGTGGTTACCATCAGCGTCCAGACACTTCTGATTACGATGAACTACTGCTTGAGCAATGGTGACCAAAGTGTCCACTTGTATACATTTTTTTGACACCCCCAGTATATGTATCAGTGATGGACTACCTCTCACTGAGAAAAACAAAACAAAACATGCATCCATTCAACAGATATCTACTGATATTAACTATTTAGAACTCTGGCTAGAATTAAACTGCCAACATTTCTGGAGGCTCAGAACTTCTAGACACTTCTAGAGACCTTAGTCGCTAAAAAGCATAGCTACTTCAAAATGGATTTGGCTTCCTTCCAACACTCTGAGGAACTGTCCATGCTGTGGGTGAATGGCCATTTGTGAGAACTAGTGCCTATATGTGGTAGGTATCTGGATGACAGTTTCAAAGTTGTCAACAGTTTTTTTCAGCTGGTATGAATGAGAAGAACAAATCTGCTCCTGAAACTCATTTTGAAAGTGACAACGCTTATAGAAAAGGATTCTAAGGAAAAGGACAAATAATGAATTAGGAGAGGGGTGCCAGAGGAGCCACAGGTAATAACTATGCCAGACAGATTTTTCCCTATCCAAACTTTTGCTAGGATCTCTGGGTGCAGTAAATGACTTTAGAAGCATTTATGAAGAAAACTCCTCTTGCAGACCATTTTTTTCTATTTTTGCTTCAGATAAAGCATTCTTATTTACGTAAATAAATTGATATTTTAACCTCATATAATTGTACAAATCCAGTATTATTCTGATTCAAACAAAATTTAAATGATCGTTTTTATATGATCACACGAAATTATCATATAGTAAATTTGGCTTTTTGAGGGAGGGGAGCTGTAAAGTTCTGTGAATTAACACATGTATAAGTTTGTGTAACCACCAGTTCCATCACCCCAAAAAACTAACTCATGCCATCCCTTTGCAATCACACCACCCCTTTGACATATCTCCTGGCAATCACAAATCTGTCCTCCTATGGCACTACGGGCTTCTCATTTTGAGGTTTTATATAAATAGGATCATACAGTCTGTGATGATCTGAGATTGGCTTCTTTCGATCAGTATAATGCCGTGGAGACCCAACCAAATTGTTGTGTTAATAGTTGGATCTTTTTCCTGTTGAGTAAGATTCCATTGTTTGGCGCACCATTATGTATCCCGTCACCTTTTGAAGGACATTTAGTTTGCTTCCAGTTTAGGCAATTATAAATAAAACTGTTAATACACCAGTGTCTACAGGTTTTTGTGTTCATGGTATTAGTGCTCACCTCTAGTGCTCACCAATTTTTATATATACATTTTTCTTGACCCTTAGAATATCCAAGGTTGTGGATTACAAATTATTCTATCTCCATGGATTTTAGAATCCTACACTAGAAGCTCTTAGAACCACAAGGGCAGGGGAAACTTGCATCCTCCTGTAATCATCCAAAACGGAGGCTCCTAACTCTTTCTGTCTAGTGGAATTTGCAATTCTCATCTCTTCTTTTAAGATGCTATGTTTAAAAATAATTTTTAAATTAAAGTAAATTAAAATTCATTCCCAAATTTGTTTGTTTTGAAATTTTACAGTATTCCTTTAATCTTTCAGATTAGGAAACATCAATCATGCCAATTCCACATTCTGACAAGGAGTTTTATGTTTTAGATCCATGGTTCTCAAAGTGTGGTCCCTGGACCAGCAGCCTTAGCATCACTTGGAAACTTGTCAGAAATGCAAATACTTGGACCTCACCCCAGATCCGCTGACTCAGAAACTCTGGTGGTGAGTCCAGCAACCTGTATTGGGAAAAACCTTCTCATTGATTCGGATGCATGTGCAGATCTAAGAACCCCTGCTTTAGGGACGGGCCCTACAGAAGATAGAATGCCAGAGTCTGAAACTTCCCTTTGAGACAACTACTCACTCACTCACATTTACTTCCTTCTATAATAGGATTCACTGAAGGAAAAGGATGGCTCATTTTGTTAAAATATGGCCCCCGATCACCCAGTGACATTTATAAGACAGACAGTATAGTTCATTTTGGTCACTGGAGCAGAGCTGTGGGATCAAAACCTGAAATCCCTAACTCCTCATTTGAAACAATAAATTCCTCATGCTACCCTCTATCTCTATCTTGCCATTTCATCAATGCTGATGGGCAGAGAACAAGTGTAAATGCAAGTTTCCTGTCTTCATTGACTCTGTTCTGTAACCCTGTCCTTAATGGGATATTGCTCATTAGCAGAAAAATAAGTGAATTCAGAGGGAAATGAAGGAGAAAAGCAGCAAGCTTAGGTCCCCCATCACTGACCTCACAATAATGGATTACTCTTTTTATAATATAACCAGATTGAGAATGTATATGTATTTTATATATATATATATAAAATACATATAATATGTGTGTATGTATATATGTATTTATAAATGTATATAAGAATATATACATACACATTTATCAAAGAATAGGTATATATATTCCCAACAATAAAATTGTAGGTAATCCCTTGTTTATCTAAGTAAACCTAGCTAATTCATATAATAGAAGACAAAATAGGAAATTTAGAGCAAATTTAGAGCAATATATTCTCTGTATATAATGTAAAACATATTAATATCAAATACATCCTTATATTTACCTATAAACAGTATTGCTAAGATTTCCTTTCTTCTAATTAGCTAATGAGGAAACAACTAAGATTATTTTGGTTGTTTGCTTCAAGTCACAAATAGGACTTAAACATTTAATAAATAAACAAAAGAACATTTAATCAGCACAGTCCCTAAATTTCTTTGTCCAAATATTGTAACAAAGCTACTACCTTTGACAAATAATGAATAAACAGGTTATTATCCTACTACTCGTACACTCGACTTTTGTTTCAGGGTAGGGCTGAAACTTCTGTTAACCTCACCACTTCCTTTATCTGAGAAACTGACTCCCTGAGGGTAGAAGGATTAAAACGGCTGCTTTGATCCTGTACATCTGCCAAAGCAACCGTCACCCTCTGTGCCAAACACATGGAAAGCACAGGCAAAGAATGAGTGTGTGTGTGTGTGTGTGTGTGTGTGTGTGTGTGTGTGTGTGTGTGTGTTCCAGGTGTCTGGGGTTTGCTTGGTAGAAAATAAGGTGAGGAGAAACAGTCTATGAAGAAGCTCACACTGGCTAATTCTAATTCAAGATTTCCAGAAGATAATTTCAGGAAAAACATTAGTAAAAACTGATCATTTCATCCTCTATCTCAGTATATTACATAAATATGTGTTGGCAGGGAGGCTGAAAATAAGTTTATCTACCTGGCATTAGTTCTTCCCCCGTGGGACAAGAGGCGGGTTGTAAATAAATCCGCCTCTGTAGCATTTTTCCCCATCCTGACAGAGGGATAGTTTACAATACATATTTGAAGAGTAAGAAAATATGCCTTCACCAGAAACAATCACAAAGAGTGCCATTAAACATGATTCTGAAAGCCCAAACTTTGTGAACCTATTAGAAAAAAAAAAGGCAGTTTTTCTTTAAACTACTCATCACTCAACTGGTATCCTCCAAAATCATTTTTTTTCCACTTATTACTCAAATTTTTTAAAATTAATATTTTCTTTTAGTTGCTTACTCTGAGTATTTATACTCAAGTGGGAACCATTGGGTCCCTTAAGTCAATAATATTGCTTCTAACTAAGTGGCTAAGTTGAGAAGTAAGAAAAGATACAGGTTTAGATGCAGTGTAGTTTTTTTTTTTAATTCTTTCCTATACTGTGTGATATGTATTGTCTACACCTTATAGAACCCAATGCAAAAGAATCCCACCATCCCCCCAAATCTTTTATGTCTCTTTTTTTTTCCTTCAGTTATCCATGGACAGATAAAATATTTGTGACGCTTAACCACAACTTCATGGCATTTTAAAACAAGCATTGATATACACATACTTCCATTATACATGTTTTTCTAGGTTTCAATGTTTTAAATGAAAGCAAGGACGGAGATAACATTTCTATTATGCAGCAAGTATTTGACACATGATAACTGGTGAAGGAAATATTTTTGCCCACATCTTGTAACAAAAAAAAAAAAATTGAAACTCACAATGGTTAATTAACTTGGCCAGCCGGTGAGAGGCAGAGAAGGAATTCAAACTTAAGTCACTTTGACCTCAAGCCTATTGCCTTAAAATGGGGACACTAGGAGAAAGGGTGCCCCCAGGATAGGGTGACATCAGGAGCTGCGAATCCATCCTTGCCCCAATGGAAGCCACGCATAGATGTGAAAGGCCTGCACACAAATTTCCAACCATTCTGTACCGATTTCAAAAGTGAATTCCCACGTCCTTTTGTTACGGCCCCACCACATATCCTTCCACTCTCCTGATTCTCAAATCCTGATCCTGATCTCCAGATTAGATCTAATTCTCTGTGTTTCATAAGGCTTTTGCATGTTACAGTGTAAATCACATTACAAAGGAAAAAATAAAAGAAGGATGAAATAAACATCTTTCTTTTTCCTTAGACAAGAATCCCCAAGCACGCTGCAAAAGAAATTTTGCCACGGCTGTGACCACTGCCAAGAGCACATCGGTGGGGACATCACATGGGCACACGAGTCCCCTTTCACATGAGAGGCAGTTCATAAATATCAGTTAATATTACGCTGCAAAACAACAAAACAGATTATTTTTCCAAATAACCCCACAAGCAGCACTTGATCAAAATCGATTGAAAGGTAAATTCAGAATCAGTAGAGGAATACTGATTGTCCTTATCATCACCACTGTCCCTGTGGCTTCACCAAATGATACAGCAGGACTACAGAACTCTTGAATTTCTATACTAATAAGAATTTTTGCCTGGAGAAACAAAGTAATTCAGAGGGCAGAAGAAGCCAGCCAGCCAAGGGAAGGAATTCCCGCAGAGCCCCACAAATGGCACTAATGACCTAATCAATACAGAAATAAGTACAGGTTTCCTCCACAAAAGGCCACTGGGTAGCTTTCCTAAAAAGTTCAGAAAATCATCACATTCCTTTCATTTAGATTTTTTCTTACCGTTTATCAGTGTACTTCATTGGGAATAACCAAAAGTTGACTTTCTACCAATTCAAAACTTTAGGTAAGTTCACCAAGACTTGGAGTAAAATACATCAGGTCTTTCAAATTTTCAGGTTTGGTTCCGTCTCACAGCCATGAATTCCTTGACTAACAGTGTACACCGTTTGATCTCTGCCTAAGCCCAAAGATCTAATCTATAAACAACAACACAAGTGATTATCACCTCATCCTTTCTTAAAACATCAAAACCAATCTATTTTCACAGCCAGGGTCAAAACAATGAGGTAATGTTTTCTGGTGATTTTAGAAAATTGATTTTAGAGCTTTCTCTCTTGCTAGATCTGCTGGGTAAATCCCTGATTATACAAATGGCCTTCTGCTGGATATAGTTATTGCTTACCTGCAAAGTGTACAAATCATAAGTCTATTACAACTTTATTTGAAAACATTTCTAGTTCTCAAAGTTGCAAATTGCTCCTGGAAGCGTGCTAAGACTAAAAACTCTCTACGCTTTTCCTAAACAAATCTAGAAGGAAGCTTAGTTAACTTTGTAAATATAGGCATCAGAGCCACAATCTTACCCCATGTGAGTCAGCACTAGTAGGTAATTAAATACTGCTTGGAATTTGGTGTCCACAAGGAATAATAAATTATCCATACCCAAATCTCTTTTTCAAGGTTCACTGCCCATCCAAGCTTATAAAAGGTCAAACCCTACTATCTACGCAGGTGAGCATCTTCCAGAAAGTCATCTGGACTTTAGGTGTCCACTGAATCCTTGGCTTGGAAGTGCTTATCATGTGTGGTATGGCTGTGCTGAAAATGAACCCCAATTATGCAGGAACAAAATACTCATCACATCATGAAAACATTCTCAAGATTGAGAGGGATCTTAAGAGGATGATTTACTTGTGTGACGCCTATGGCGTCAAGCAAGGGTTGTGATAAGGACAAAACAAAGGATGAGCAAGCAAAATAATGTGAGCACTGGGAAAAAAATAAATGAATAATACTAAGCACTGGGCTAAGCACTTCATTTTTAAATCTTACAGCCATCCCATTTTAGAAATGAGGAAGCTGAAGTTTAGAAAGCTTAAAAAATGTACTAAGTTGCAGAGTGGGATCTGAACCCTGGTCTGGGACCCCATAAGCTCTTTACTTAACCAACTATTCTTGATAAATTCCCTTCTAATCATTTCACTCGTATTTGGTAGCATTAGTGTTTATTTCAAGGCTAAAAAAAATCAATGTATAACCCAAATTTATAGGCAATGCAATGAACTGAACCCATGAATATTAAACAAAAAAGCCATTGAATCACAGAAATTAAAACAGAAAAGATTTCAGCAATCATCTGGTGTAATCCTGTTGCTTTATGGTAACTTCTAAAAGTAGATTCTTTTGCAATGTTTCAGGCCAAGATATTTGAACATGAACCAGGTCTGGGGGCAATGTATGCAGATATCTCTCTGCTTCCAAATACCTGAATATTTATCTCTGCCAATGAAACGAACTGCATCCTTTCTGGGGAAAAAAAAAATCATCCTTCAGGTAACCTATAGATCAAATCTAACTCCTCTGAAGTGTCCCTACAGAACCATATGTATCCGTCTCCTTCTAATCACAGGTGCTATTTTTAATCTATTAAGGACTTTGATAATAGCCTGAAATGATTGTAGTTTCCTTTCTTACGACACAAATGTGGAATCTCCACAACAAACTCAAAGAATAATTTGCCTTTAGAAAAATCTACTTTTAATTCTAATAGATATTTGGTGTGATCTAATATAAATTTGAACTTTGTAGTTCATAATTCCAGTTCAATTTGTATCAGTTGCTTGCAGCTTTAGTATATTGTCATTGTGTTGATTTATAAAATCAAAAACGAGAACATGGGGAAAATAAAAAAGAGAATATGAGTGGCTCACCCCAAGTCAATATACATTCATCTTAATTAGAGGATATCCTTTCTCTTGTTAGAGAGCTTCCCACTGAGTTTTAGTTTGTGGTCTAACCCAACAACGTTAAGTTTTCCCCAGCAATTTACCAGTGATGCTCATTCTTCTGTGTTTGTTTTCTGGAAACAATATGGTTTCTACTCTTTAGGCATACTCCTTACCATGTTTTCTAATTCACTTTCCTGGTAAAGAAATATTTTTCTCATTTGTCAAAATTAATTCGTATTGCTTTATCATCCAAGATATTGTCCATCTATCATTTTGGAGTTTCCTCAGATTCTCAATCATGCAAGTCATCGTTCAAACGGTTAAAATGCATTTATCTCTCCCAAATGCCTAAAAATCCTACACAGCCAATTTCCCAAATATTTAGCAGGTGACCTGACACATAGGAAACTCTCAATAAATATTTGAGAAACAAAAATGAACAAAAGAACGATCATGATATCTGATGCAAAGACAAGTCTTGCTTGTGTGGACAAGAACTTAGCTCTCCTCCGTTCGCATGCATAGAAATTCCTCTACTTTGATACGGTGTGTGGTCCAGAATATATTTTTTTCTGGCTTACTGATGAGAATACCAGCTGTGTCAAAATCTATTGCTTTCTATGTATCCCGAAAGCCTATTAGGGTCACAGAGAAAAAAAAAGAATGTGCTCCTTGTCTCTCTAAATTAAGGTGCCAGGTTTTGGGTTTCTTTGGGAAGTAGATGGGTAAATCAAGCAGAACCACACTTAGAATATCTTAAAATGTAGGAGGTAAGCAAACCCACTCCATCCTTAATCAGCTGGATCCCTTCCTTTTGGACTACATTATTTTTACATAGGGGTAAAACATTAATCCAGTTTTCAATGGTCCTAAGTAGATTAAATGGTTTGCCATATAACCCTGATAAATCCCATCATATGCCCTGATAATATGGAGAAGGGCTACTCTCCTATAGGTTAGTTGAAGCTATTCTGCTGAAGGAAGGAAGAGGGGTCTGGAATTCCCCAATTTGTCTGTATTCTTTCCCCCTTCCTGCCTCCCTCACCCCAGCCTTCTCATCCAACACTGCCTATTTGCCCAGACCTTCAGAGAAGTAGATTCTTTCCCCACATCCTGGACCACTTTCACCATGGCTAAAGGCATATATCCCGTAAACATGAGTTGTCTCCAGTTCCGTGTACCAACAATTTGGAAATTATTTGTGAACTTGGCTTTGCCTCCTCTCCTCTCCATGGAGATGGAAAAGTGATCTATGTATTCAGTTTAAGCAGAATATTTTAGGGGCCTTGTTATTCCTGCAGAAGCCCCAGCCATTGCCTGAGGTCTGCAGAAGAAACTTCTTTGTAAGAGCCAAAATAATCTCCGGTTCAGTTGCAATTTACATATAAGGGCATCTCTTTGTTCTCTTTTTCAGAAAGGTGAATGTCAAACTCACTGAAGCAGAAACTTGAGGGAAACAAATACAATTAAAACTTTACTTAGAGCTGATTTTGAATCCTGAATCCTGATTTTGAATCCTGAATATTAGATGCCATCAACAATATAAAACTCAATTTTTAATTCAAGAAACTGATTAAATATCTGCCACATGTAAACAAGAATTGCTAAGGAAGAGTAAAAAAAATATATTGGGAAGTATGTTTTGGGGCTAAATTATTTTTTTCTTAATGTGAGTTGAATGACTTGTATTTAAGCATGTGTTTTACGCTGATTTTATATATATATATATATATATATATATATATATATATATATATATATATATATATATATACACACACACACACACATACACCGGGCATGCCATAAAACAATGTACACAAGTGGATACTTTGGTCAATGTTGCTCAGGCAGCAGTTCATCGTAATCAGAAGTGTCTGGATGCTGATGGTAACCACTTTGAGCACCTCTTATAACTGCAGAAGTCAAATGTAACTTGTATTTGTCTTTTGTTATTGGTATATGTGTATATTGAGTATTACAATTTTAATAGTTTTCCTTTCTTAAAACGTGTATACATTTTTTTTGGCATCCTCTGTATATATAATCTGTCTATGCTTTCCTTGTTTTTGTTTCAGCCAATATTAGAATGCCAAAGGTTATAAATTTATTCTCAGGTACCTTCTGAGAAGTTCCATTGGATAACTTTCTGATTGTGCTATCCCTCAGAAGAATGGCTGATCTTCAAATTACAGTTGAAAAATAAAGTGCGATTCTCTGACTAATTTACTGCTTTGCATGGCGCGCCCTCTTCTGCGCTGAACACCACTCCTGGTACTCCATTGCCCTTTAGGGGAATCAACTAATTAAACCCCAATTATGAGAGCAGTTTCCCCATCCTGTGGTCATTTTCACACAGGTGCAGAAATGATTCATTTCAGTGAAACTAAAACACAGATACTGAAGGATCAGAGGCCAGATCAGCTGCCCAGTGCAAACAGCTCTCTCAGTGCTTAGAGAGAGGAAATGGGAGCCTCCGTGGGGGTACCAGGGAACCCATCAGCAAGCCCAAAGCTCTGCTTGCTTTCAGATCTCAGAGGAAGTTGAAAACTGTTTCCATCTCCCATCCACTCCAAATCTGCTGTTTACTGGCTCTCACCCAGTGTCCATGGATCCATTCCAACCCCATTCTAGTCAACGGTCCGGTTCTGTAGCCACTATTAGATGATAGAAATTACAGAATTAAAATGTTTTGGACAAACAATCCCTATATGTTCCTCTTTTCGACAAATCTGAACTGGGCCACCCTTTCCCTTGGAGACTGACAAAAAATAATGGCCTTAGTAAACATCATTATTCTTATACAATGCACACCTCCTGCATTCGTTACTGCCTTGGCTTGGTCCTTGATATTTCATAGGCACAGAAAGAGTAAAGCTAGTCTCCAATTTTAACCATTCAAATTCTTATAGGGTGGAAACAAAAGAACTTGACAATTACTAAAAGAAAAAAAAATTTAAAGGGAGATTTGTCTCATTTATGTGTATATATATATATATATGTACACATATGTATATATATATATATATATATATATATATATATATAAACACACACACACACACACATATATATATATATAATCAGGTTAAATCTCTCTCTAAAGTTTTCCATATGAAAAGATGATGGTTTCTTTTTAAGAATAATACCAGGTACTATGTTTCTGTTTCAGTCCTTTAAGTAGGCCTTACCCTGCTTTATAAATGAGAAAATTGAAGCAATGAGAAATTAACCCAATTGCTAAAGTAACTAGCAATTTCTTTAGATTGGACTGGTATTACCAGACAATTTAACCTGCAGAAACCAAGAAACACAGAGAGGTTTAGAGTCTTGGCCATAGTCACACTATCAGCTATTTATTCAGACTTAGAAGCCAAACACCAGGACTAGTAAATAGTTTGGGTGCTAAATTGCATATTTATGGAGGTAAGTTTTGGAGAAGTGAGATTTGGATACACCACCATATTTAGGCCTTGTGTTCCCAGACCTTTGCTTTTATTTCAAATTTTGTACATTTTTTTTTGGACCTGCAGAATTCCATGGAGCACCATGTATCTCTTCAGTGAAGCCTTCCTTCATTACAAACACCAGTTACCTGCTCCCTCTAAGATTAGCTCCTAGCATACCTATACGAACCCTCTGTTAGTTTTAACCTGACTTTTGATCCAAAGTTCCACTGAATTCAAAGCATGTCTCTGACTACGGTTTCCCACATCATTTCTGACCAATAATGCAGACATTATGATCATCTGTGTGATAAAATAATATCCCTCTTGAAGGGATATTTACATCCTTTTCCTAAAATATGTATACGTATATATACATGTACATATATATATATATATATATATTAAATATATAAACTCTCTCACATGCAACTAGGTATGCTCTCTCAGCTCTTGACACTGGAAAACAATTCAAAATCATTGAAAACTAAGTCATTCATAGTTCTGGAGGAGGACAATAATTATAATAATTAAAGCATCCAGTTGTTAGAGTTCTTAACTGTGCTTAAGCAGATAGCAACAGCATGTAACACACAATATGATTGCATGCTATATTATTAAATTCTTCCAGAATTCTGTTAGTGATTATGTGGAAACTTCAGGGGTGGAGTAAGATTTTAATCTTCACAAAGGAAATGTGTGCTGTGACCAAAGTTAAATCAGCACCGGAGTGGAAACAAATGAAGAATCATTAATACCAACTAATTGCTAGCAGTGGGACTTTTGAATTCATCTTGAGTACTATTACAGATGTTTGATAATTTTCTAAAATTCGTTCAATACCAGCATATCTAATTAAATTTAAAATAAACAAGTATAAAACTATGTAATTTAAAAGTGTTAGATCATTCTCATAATCCAGATAAAATAAATGAGATCATAGATATGACTACAAAGTTCTGACAATTAATTTATTTGACAGAATTCAATAGTAATTTTAACCTAATTATGTGCTGCAATGGCTTAAAAAGTCATCATTTGACTATAAATCTTAATCTTTTTTCTCCAAAAAATGAAAATAAAGTGCCATATTTCCCATCAAAAAGCTTTTTTAACACTCTCATTAAAAAAAAAGTGTTTTAAAGAAGCACCTTATGAGTATTTAAAGCTTGCAAATGCTGCCAAAATCTTGATTCTGTCAGATACTCATGGAATCTACGTATTTTCTGTCCAACAGCTTTTTGATGATTAAATTAAGTCAGATGCCAGCAATTCTGGAATTTCTACCAAGGTTACATACATATTAATTAGCACGGTGCTAAGAAAAACATGTCAGTGTAGAGAACTTCACGTGAGGATTTTACCTTGTGGTTTTAGAAACATTGTTATATAACTTTTTATAAAAGCTGTTAAAGCAATTTGATAGATTTTTATTTTCTCATTGAGTTTATGAGCAAATAAAAGTTAAATAATTATGTTTAGTATCCGAATTTCAGTGAGTTTCGTGCCCTTCCTTCACTCTCTGTTGAACCATAGATTGATTCTTCTAGATTTCTGTAACAGTGGTGAGATCATCTGAAAGAAACTCAGATTACTAAACAATTAGATAATAGCTGGGCCTTTCGATTTACATATCAAGAGGTATTCTAGTTGGACTCCTATGGCCAGCAAACTTTTAGAAATTGATGTTTCCACTTTGTTCTCTGAAGACCTTGAAACATTTTACCTCAACTATTGTTGGTTCTCAAATTTTGACTAGATCAAAGTATATCAACATGCATGATTTTGTTCACCTTTTAAGATATGATTCTATACACTAGAATGTTCTAAAGTAAGTACTGTATCTTGGCAATTACAAGAAAATCTGCTAAATATATGAGCACCACTCCTCTGGTTTCCGTTTCCCTATTAGATGGTCCTCGTTCTTCTCTGAAGTATTTAGTGTGTAATAAAGAAGCAACGGACGATAATACAAATGCAAAAAAAATGCGTATTCATTAAGAATTACAGCAGTCAATCTGGTTGAGAAGTCCCTCAGTTCTTCTGGATTTTCCTATTACAAAGCCTTATTTCTTACTTGTGTGGGTATCAGGGATTGATTACTGGGTTTATCTAGGTAGATAAGCTTTGTGAATATGTCTCAATGAAAAAAATCTGTAGAAAAAGACTGTGTATTACATTATGCAATTCTGTGTAGAAACGTTAAGCACAACAGGCCAAATAAATCTCTACAAAATTTACCACGACACTTGGTATAAGAAGTGACGTAATTGTTTTCTGTTAAAAATCTTGAACTCTTTCTCTCAATTGAAACCATATTTTATTTTTATTTATCTTAAAACCAATGATATTATTTAGAGAAGCAATTTTATTAACAAAATATTAATATTTTGTGTGTTATCCACAATAGATTTTTAATGTAAGAACTGCTGTATCATTTTTAAGTAGTGTGAAATATGAGAATGTGGTAAGAGGCCTGGTTTTCAAAGGGATAATGATTAGTGGGCCCCTGTCCCCTTTATCTGGAGAAAATTATTTCCTGTTGCTAGATAAAAGGAACAATTGTAGAGTACTTTAAAAGTGTTGTATGAATTTATGACTAAGGCATAATTATGAATATGAACTTTGAATGAGACAATTTTGGACTAAATCTTTAGCATTTTAATTGTGATTTTATGCTAATAGCTATCACTTGACTATAGAACTTATGAAAAATCTTATATAACCTGTAGCATTGACATGGCTATTAAGCGGGGGTTATGAAAAACAACCAGAAGAAATTTTCTGGGGAAATGTACGTAGAGGAATTTAAAATATTGATTTAGTGTGGCTGTAGACAGTGATTAGCAAACGCTACCTGGCGATGCTAAGATCTATGCTGGCAGCTATAAAAAAAGAACATAACATAATACCAAGGATTCAATTTGTAAGTAGAGAGTCAATTCGGTATATTTTAGTCAATCCTTTTGTTTTTCAATATCCCTTCAATTGTCCAAAATAATTATTTCAATTCACTTTTTAGTTTACCTGAATAACTACTGCCCAGGGCACAGATATGCCCCAGTAATTTTAGGGAAAGATACGTTCAAAATGTTATATGGGCATTTTGTGCCTTAAGAAAATGTCACCAGACTACAGAGGATTTTGAGACCACAGATAACAATGCTACCAAACATTAAAAATTGCTGAATGAACTTGATTCTCTGTCTCAAGCACTTTATTCCTTACCAAGCATATTACATACGATTTAATACTTTGTATCTCAGCTCATACCTAATTCTCACAGAAATAAAATGGTTATGATGTAAATTTAAGTAATAAATACTTTAAAAAACCAGGGCCAAGTTTAATCCAAAATGAGCAAAATTAATTTGAATTATAAGACTCCGAGTCACTGAACAATATCAATTTATTAGAACTTGGCATTAATACACCTTAAAGGAAAGTAACACTCAGAAGCAAACAAATCTAGTCACCTATACGAGTTTATCTCACTAATATTCTTTTTTACCTTCAGTAGTTCTTCAGCACTTATTTATATCTCTGCTGGACATCATTTATCATATTTAACTTGAAATGTTAGAATTAAAAATAAAAGAAAGCAAAGTCAGCAGAAATACAGAGCCTCTGAAACCACAGATTTTCTAAAAAATAAAGATCCTTTGTCTAAAGACAAGAAATATATATTTTATAAGTTCATCATCACTGACTCGAAATATGTTCAGGACTTTCCAGGTGACATAATGTATTCTTAAGGAAGCCAACTCTTTTTCTGATTAGAGATTCACAAATTTCTAAACACGCTACAACCCTGTGGTACCAGGTAGAATGATGCCAGTACTTACCATTTGAAGAAATGGCTTTCAGTGTCGACATCATTTTTAAGCCCCATATTCTTTCCTGATCTTGTCACAAAGCAGATCAGATTTAAACTACCTTATATACAAATGGTTCATTTGCAGTTTCTAAACTTATGGACTTTAAACTGTCTCCCCATACTAATGAGAATTCAATCATATTCATTTCTGGCTACGTTGTGTATTGTTGTCTTCAGTGGCTGACTCATTCCACACTCTACTCATGTAGCTTATAATTATCTTGTCCACGGACAAAATACACATTGAATTCAGATGAGAATGCCTACTGACGTGAGAATCTTCAGAAAGGTAAATGACCACTAAGGGAAATATTACAGCCAGTGTGGTTTACTTTCCCCTCTAGATGTACAAAGTGGAAAACACAAACAATCACAACAAATAACAGTAACTCCTTGCGATGTATTTCCCTTAGTAGTTTTTATTGTTTTGGATAGAAATCGGCAAAATCCAGAACAACTTTGTACATTGCTCTAACAGCTTTATTGAACAAAAATTATATGACTCACTTTCCCACTTAATAAAAACTTCTCACTTTCTCTTATGTTTATTAAGTTTGAAACCAGTTAGGCATTTGCCTAATCAGTTGCCCTCTGAACAAAGACATAACCTGATTATAGTATGTTATTAATATGAAACTGAACAACAGAGACCGTTTTGACTGACCATTCTCATGTTGTACCAAAGGCAAGTGTTCTGCATATATGCAAACACTGCAGACAGATGGCTTCTTATGTTTTATGTACTGCAATATTAAGATATTTTCCCCCTCGTTATTACATTCCAAAAGTTATCAGTGCTGCCTCTGCTATCTACATTTTTAAAGTATTTAATCTTCAGTAACATAATCTATCGTGTTTATCTGAAGCAAGAAGAGAAAACAACTCAAATATTCTATTGAGTTCAATCAAAACTTCCTGCTTCACTTAGTTGCCACAATTCTGGACCTAGACTCCAAGTTTATAAAAGAAAATGAAGAAAAAAATATCACAAGGCAGAGCTTCAAGTTATAATATCTTAGAAAGATGTTAGTTATTCTATGCCCCAAATATTTTACATGCCCCAAACCCTTCACTAGAACAATATTATAAAAATCTGAAATCATTTCTGCACTTCTCACCACCCAAGAATCTGACAGTTTGTCTTAAAAATTGTATTTATGCAGGAACTCCCCGGTGAGTATCTCCCTTAAGTTTC
Source organism: Rhinolophus ferrumequinum (assembly GCF_004115265.2). NCBI lineage: Eukaryota > Metazoa > Chordata > Mammalia > Chiroptera > Rhinolophidae > Rhinolophus > Rhinolophus ferrumequinum. The sequence goes on from NC_046300.1 coordinate 16,079,787, forward strand.
AAGGCACTCCAATTACTGAGTCTTCTTTCTAAGCATTACTGAAGAGATTTATGAAAACATACCAAACTCTTCATGTGTAAATCTCTCATGGAAATTAATTGATTTCTCTTAGTACAATATATTAGAACTAATTAAAATTACCATATCCAGCAGCCAGTCTGTACCTTTCCAAATATCCTTCTCCAGTATCCATAACCACGCACTGCTCTGTCTTCCATCATGCTTCTTTTATTGCTGAGTGAGGTGCTTGCTCCTTCATTAAATAGCATTAAAAATAGACTGCACTGAACTCCCTAGTGGAGCATGCTCTAACAGGGCTAACCCACAGTTCTCAAGGTAACTATAGTCAGCTGGGATCTCAGAGGGAAAGTCACTGGGAGATCAGCAATTTGCAAATCTAATAGCATACACAAACCTGTCTAGGTCTGAGATGAACACTGTACCATAAATCAGCACATAGTGAAATTAAATCACTGAGAAGCTGTCAATTTCTGGAGCTGTATAAGTTTCTTTAAATATGACTCACCTAAACAAAGTATTCTGTCAAACAGGCATTCATCTATGGCAACTTATTTATATTATTAATCAAATAAAATAAACCACATCCAGACAGGGTACATTGACATGTATGCATCGCAGTCTAAATGCCTTAGAAGTTGCACTTAAACCAAATTATTTTCAAACAAATAATAGCATTGATGAGCAAGGATAGTAATAGGTTAGCCTTTTGTATCTTTTGATAAGAAAGTGTACTCCTTAAAGAATATACTAAACTCTCCAGAAAATTTAAAAATATTCTGTTAGTTGAAGTGATAAAAAGAACGCGATATAAAAGGAAATACAGGATCGGACACAAATACATACCTTAAAAATCCATATAAACCTGAAAAGAGTGCATACATAATTTCTCACATGGGATCCACATTAGGAGAGCAGCAGAAGCAATTACTGGTGAGATAGTAGATTACTCGACTATTTGAACAAAACATAGCTAGAACTCTCAGCTTCCAAATGACTGTCTTTTGAGAAAGTAACCTTAACTAAAATCCTATTAAGACATGCAAGCCCTGTGGTGACACAAATACAGAGGATCAAAGGAACAGGTGCATTTATTTTAAAGCGTGTGTCAAAAGGTTTTCTAACTTTTACCCACCCCCCGGAAAAAAAAAATGATTTCCTGTCATCTCCATTTCACTGTTTTCTCAAAACAATCATAGCAATTTTGCTCTCCAAAGTGAATGAGGAGGAGGTAGGAATCATTTGATTTTAGTCAGCATTGGAGCAAAATCTTGTACAGACTCATTTCAACTTTGGGGAACGTCATTCTTGTTGAGAGAAGCTGAAGTGTCATCCCAATAGACTTAAAAAATCAGAAATCAAGTGGGTATCTGCACTTAAACATATTCTCATGAAAGTGATTGCATTGTACTAACCAGCACCCCATTCCTCTAACTTTCAATTCCCTTTTTGTTTTTCCTTTTAGGCCAGGACTCTGCCCTTATCCTTCAGGAGGTGACCAACTACTGAATCTGAGCAGCCCACAGACACCACATCCACTCCAGCTCTGTTTCTATGCATAAACATTGAGTGAGTCAATTTGTCTTCCTAAGAAACTTTCTAAGCACTTGTCTAATTCAACTCAATTCTACCACTGTATCTACAACCTGCCACAGAAGGCATTAAACTTGGAGTTTGCCACGAAACACAGATTTCGAACATGTGAAAATAAAATGGGAATTTCTCTTCTCCCTAAACCCCTTGGGAGCCAGGACCCCAAGTCCCACCAGTACAACAAACAGATTACAAGTTTTTGCCCCCTTGTAGAGCTCTCTCTTTCAAATGAAACAGAGCCCTTGGAACTTTCTACCTTGATACCTGCATAAATCACTGTAGACCTCTCACATGGAAAGAACTGCCTTTTTCAAGTCTCTTGCAGCTTTCCATTTCTGCCTCATTTGGGGGAGGGGGAGTATACCCCTCCTTTGACGAAACATAAAAACACAATACAAATATAACAACAGCTTTCTACAAACACGAAAGAGAAATGCAGACTAGAAACAATTAGAAAGAAAAGCACAGGTATATGGCAGAAAGGAAGAGAGAAAAAAAAATCACAAAAGGCGTACAATGTTCACGTCGGAAGACCTTGATTATTACCTTGACCGAACAGTGGATATCCCCCCAGCGTCTTGGTGCCTTGATTGATTTAATTAGGTTTTTATTAATATTATTGTTTCTCAGTGATTGATTTGCCTGGATTTGTTTGATTTAGCTTGGATTTTTTTTTTTTTTTTGGTCGATTTATTTAACTGCTAGTTCAAAAGGAGCTTTTCTGCATTGTCGGCTGGGATCCTTGCAAGGCTGTGGCGGACGCCACTGCGGCGACACTGGTGGCTTCAGCTGGCGACCCCGTTGCCCCTGCTGCTTATCGCTGCTCCGGACGCTCTCAGGGGGCGCCGCCGCAGCCTTCTTTACCCGGCTGGCTGCGGGGAATGAACGTACCCCGCCTCCTGTCTGCCAGTCTGTTCCTCTGCACTTCTGTCTGTCTGACCGTCTGTCTCGCAGCCTGGCAGCTCAGCGCGGGATTCTGGCTTTCCTGCGCTCTGCTCTGGGAGCTGCCACTCTCGCTGTCAGTCCGTGAGTGAGTCGGTCTGCCTGTCCCTCCTCATCTCTCAGTCCCACTAGCAATACAGGGTCCCTTTTGCAGTCTTCTGTGCCCGCATCTCTCTCCCTCTCCCATTCAGTGCCCTCAGCCGCTTTGCTCGGACAGAGGAGGGCGTCTGGAGTGGGGAGAGAGCACGCTTCCTCTCTCTCTCTCTCTCTCTCTCTCTCTCTCTCTCTCTCTCTCTCTCTCTCTTTCTCTCTCTCTCTCGTTCTCTCTCTCTCTCTCTCTCTCTCTCGCTCTCGCTCTCGCTCTCTCGCTCTCTCGCTCTCTCTCTCGCTCTCTTTTCTCTCTCTCTCTCCCCTGCCTCTCCCTCTCTTCTTGCTGGCTTCCCTGTCTCAAGCGGTCTAACTGCTTCCACCTGTCCGTGGCTCAGTCACTCTGTCAGTCCCACCCTGAGCCAGCCAGCCTCGGTCCGTCCTCCGGTTCCGCGTCCCCTGTCCCCCGCCTCCGTTGTCTGACCCTCTGCCCGGCTCTGCCCTCCCACGCGGCTGGCACTGTGGCCGGGGGCGGTGCCTGGCTCCTCTCCGCAGCCCTGGCTGCGTCCGGTCTCCGTCCCGGCCCGAGGAAAAGCGAGTGTGGCATGTGGCCCCGCAGCTGGTCCGGCTGCAGACTCCAGTCCCCTGACCGGCCACACCCGGGAGATGGCCGCGGCTGAGCGCCTATGGGTACCGGGGTCTCTCTGCCACCGGGCGAGGCCAGAGTTGGCCGAGTCGGAGCGCCGGGACCTGCCGGGTGTGCCTGGCGCGCGCGGTGCCATGCATTCTCCTGGCTGTTCTCCGCCAGCCCCAAGGCTAGAGACAAAGCGCATGAACCACGCGCGGCCGCGTGAGCATCATTAATCAGAGAGAAAACTGGCACGTTGCCCCCTGCCCCTCCATACCGCCTCCCGGCTCCCCGCCAGCAAGCGTGCACCGCCCCCGGTGCCGGAGCCCTCCAGCGTACCGCTGCCAGGTGCCTCGCGACTCCTCGGACACTTGGCAAAGCCTTGCTCAGCTCTCTTTCTCGGGTGCTCACTCTCCAGGCCAACTCTGCAGAGAATATCCCACAATAACACCTCACTCCACCCAAATGAATCCGTAGCCTCAGAGCTCTCAGAGATTCTCAGCTTTGAGCAAGACCAAAAGTCCCGGCGCGCAGCTTCAAGTTCAGTCCCTGTGGATGACTGCCCCCCGGACCGCTGCCCACCAGAGAGCTGGTTTAGAATCACCGAGGTGCTGCAGAAACCAAGGCAGGGCAGGGCGTGGGGCAGGGAACAGAGTTGACATCCGAAGAAATAAAAGCGCGGCATTTCCCATTTGTTCTGGAGATGTGCTAAATTTATTATCTGTAATTCTGTCTTTCATTTTTATTGTCTCAGGGCACACACTACCAAAAAAAAAAAATCATGGAGGAATGGGAATATATTTCCGGAATACCGCCCACCCATCCTGAGTGCATATAGAGCTTACTTTTCCAATATTATAGGTCACCAGCCAAGATATATCACTCTGGCTTTCTGCCCCCAGCTGAGACCAAGACATTTGATTCTGGGCTTTTTTGCTAGGTTGTTATTAATGTGAAGCAAAATTATAGTTGTGCACGCCTGCATGGGATTGCCAAAGCTCATTTTGACAGTATCCAGCAATTCAGTTTCTGAAATGTAGACGCTGAATAACTATGGATTTGGTGCAATGAACGCCCCATCCCGTAATAAATTAGAGAGGGAAAATCAACTTCACCAGCTGCAATTAGTAATCCCATGAATAGACAACAAATAAATAACTAGCATAAACCGTATTTTGAAAAATTCCACATCCTTTTACTCATTTATTGACATCCATTTCTAATGACAGACATTATACACAGATTTATTAAGGGATGTGCCTTCCACTTTTTATAGAAATGTAATTTCAACATCGGTAGCTATGTTCATCTATGCTAAGATATTAACTGTAAATATCAAACAGATGATATGTGTAGCTCTAGAAAATTCTGTGAAAAAAATTAGGATAGGAGTGTACTGGTCCTTGATGAATAGGTAATTACTATATTTTCCAAATACTAGAAATTGTCTCCCTTGGGGATCAGCGGTTGCTAGAATAAGAATGAATCTGCTGTATGTATGAGGTTTCAGCAAAAGAAGCCTGAGGAATTCAAAACCCTTATGTTGATCTATTTCTACTCAGTCCTTTCCAAAAGCATTTTGACAAGCATTTTCCTCTTCCTTCCAGCAATCTGGAAGTCAAGAGAGAGTTAATAAAAAGTATTTCTGATTCTTTTCCCTTTCCTTTATCTCAAGTTATGTCCTAAAAAAACCCCTGCTTTTCTTTGGGGAAAATTGTTCTGCTAAGTTGTGCTATGCCATAAATTCACACAATTGGGGCTACCTGGGACGAGGGTCAGGGTACTTGATTTTCCTTCTGGATAACACTACATATCAGCATCTCTTGAATGGATGGATGGGTGATCTACTAACAGGGAACCTTAACATCTTGCTCTTAACACAAACTCTTCCTAGAATGAATCAGATTTTACTCTGAGAGTTCACTAAAAAAAATTGCAGCTCAAGGCTATAACTGGATTAGAAATTAACAGCCATTGGGCAGGGGGAGGGGAACTCAACCAGTACTCTTGGTACAAACTCCAGGGATTACGTAAAAGAACAAGACAAAATGCTTCAATATCTTGATAGTGCATGGCCAAAATTGATGACAACATTTATTGCAATTTCTCATGGATTTTAACCTTTATTTAAAAAAAGCACCCCAAAGATGAATAACACTAATTTGCTTCAACTAAATTTTTCTACCTTTTCTCATACTATTTTGTCAACAAAATAGGAACTGGAGAAGGCTCAAGTTTATTTGAGGCTATGCAGATAATTAACATTCAGCTAACCAAATTTTAAGTTTTGTGTCCCAATGTAAAACTGAAATATACTTCTGGGATTAGTAGGCAGGCAGTGAACAATAAATGATTATTCTAGGCATTCAGAAAGTGTTTGTATTTCCTTAAACGATTTGAAACAGTTATCATTCCTTAAGGTCCGTGACCTGTCATATAGTAACCACCACTAAATGCACTAAAACTGTTATCTGCCTTACTGGACCTCTGGGTGCCAGATCCACAATGCCAGTCACAGAAGTATTTATGCACTGAAAGCATCCGAACTAAGGTTAGGGGTGGGAACTGGTAGTAGTGTGGGAAGAGAAAATGGTGCTGGTATTCTCTTGGTCTGGGTGCTTTTGAATTTATTCGGTATCATGTTTGAAATGAAAAAGACTACATGTAACCAGGTATCCCCAGCTTGGGGATTTGAGCTCACCTACACACTGGCAAACATCTAAGATTGTCTCGACAAGCTCCCTTAAACACATATTCCCCTAAGACACTAAATTAGTGCCCTGTAATGAAGCTTCCAAATTGGATTTTCAAAATAAGGCAAATTGCTAAAATCGCCCAACTACCTTTATAAGCACCTTTTCAGCTGAAGCGAGAAGTAGAATTTCCATGCTGTTGAACTTCCATCATTCCTCAACAATTAGGCTGCGAGGAACTCCTCTTTAGGGCATTCTCCTCCACCACAATAAAGGCCCACAGATCCCCTAGAGAGACTTCTCATTTGCCCTGTTCCCAACAAAACAATCTTGGTTTTTATTAAATACCATTCTTGGGTTTAAAGCCATACAAATATGCATGGTACAGAAAGGCAGGGGGATAAGAAGGGGAAAAAAGGATTAGCATTTCAACCAGAAAAGTTTAGTTCCCCATTCTTATTTTGTGCTGAGCCAAAATAACTCTAAAACACATTTCAGAACATCAACAAAGAATGTTACATCACGTATGCATCTGAGCATGAAGAAATGTCACGATCAAAAACAAAGAGGACTTGGGAGACTAGAAACCAAATGTTCTCATGGCACAGATCCCTTGATGGGTAGCCATGTTTTCTCTGTAGTCTGCTGTGCGCAGCATAAGAAAATTACCTCCACGAACCCTCGGTGTTCTCACAGGCAGACCATAAATGAACACTGGCCTGCACAACCACACAGTCGTACTTTGCTGAGAATGCAAAACAAGACATGTCCTCGAAAATGAATGTGTGTAGTATTTTCATGAAGATGCATCTAAATCAGAGGAAGGACAATAAGAAGAAACAGGAGGAAACAACTAAAGAGAGGTTTGGGAAACCTGTCACTGAAAGATTTGAGCATCACACGACAAGAAAGGCTGTTGACCAAAAAGCATATGCCTTTCCCTCATCTCTTGGGACAGAAATACCAGCATTTAGACACACCCTTAGTATTTGGGGGTTTTGTCCCTCTGGTCCCCAGAGTATCGTGTTGTTTTCTTCACTGCACTGGCTGCCCTGAGGGACCCGTGGCTTTGGCACAGCTGAGGCATGTGTGGCAGGCAGCAGAGCACACAGATGCAGGAACTCTATCTGACTGCAGAGCAGGTGTGTGCAGGCAGGACGTCCCGCAGGCCCTCTCTACTTGGCCTGTGTTAGCAGCCCCCTCCAGGACCTTCTGCAGCATGAAGTGTTCTCAACTTCCTATGGAACCCACAAAAGATGTTTATCATTTTTAGCAAATGAGCCCAGAATTGAAAACAGAAGCATCAGAAGCGTACATGGGGAGAACAGAGGTAAATGTTTTCCCCCCAAATACAAGGGATGAATCAGAGCATAAACTAACATTTGCCAAAGCACTGTGTGTGATGCTGTCTCCAGTTTTACATTTCAGTTCCTGAGATACAGCATTTTCCTCCATAACAGACACTGTTCCCTTTTCCACACAAGGGAAGACAAAGGTTACCAAGTTATTCAGAACTTGGAATAATATATGTGGCTTCTCAACAAGGAGATATTAAAAGGTCTATGAATTAGGCACTAGAATAAAACAACTACAATCCATCTCTAATGAAATGTAAGACACTTATATTTTTAAACTGTTCTTCATAGCTTAAAATGGTGTGCATATGTGTGTGTGTCTGTGGATAAAAGGTAAAACATACCCACAATGTTAATATTTCAAAAGAGTACTAAGATCTTACTGTAAACCCAGTTGTGGGCCAATATCCTGAAAAAAGGGAATATGCATATTTATAAGTTTGCATGAATGTATGGACTTGTTCTCCAAAGCCACTCTTTAAAAAAAAATTTGTTTTTATTTTCTTTTGAAAATAAATGTATATTTGCAAAATCTATAGCTACACATTGGTGGGGAAAAAAAGGGGGGGAAGGATCAAAATTAAAAAGAAACAAAATTAAAATCTCCTAAAATATCACCACCCAAACAGCCATCACTTTTGTGCTTAGCCGATCTCTGTGCATATATATCCATAAATATATAGCTATATTTTGCATAAATGGATTGCAAAATACATGTTACTTTATAATCAGCTCTCTGTTCTCTACTTGAGAATAAGTCATGGGGTTTGTTCCTATGACATTGACTGTATCAACATATTGATGACAGCATAGTAGCCTATTAAATACAAAACGTGTGTGTGTGTGTGTTATACATAAGTGAAAGCTATTGGAAGGTGTGATTTGTTAATTGGAAGATTATCCCTTTAGGGTAAATCCTTAAAATGTGAATTGCTCTTCAAATATCTTTTGTTATGATTACTAATCTTTTGCCTTCCTGGTATAAATTATATTGATTAAAAAATAAATATTCCATTAAAACATACAAGACACTTTTCTATGTATATTTTTAATTGAATTGTATTAAATTACAGCAAAAACTTTTGTTACAGAAAGAGAATTAAACAAAAATCATACATGCTAATTAATGATATTTTTGCTTTAGATTTTTCCCTTAACACAGACACCTGACACATATTTTTTTCCTTTAAAAAAGATAACTATTTGTGGAAGATGAATAAATCATTTTAGGCTAAAAAGTTGAAATTTGGTAAACTGCAGGTCTGCCTTCTTTTACTCCACAAATAAAGCAGGTCCCTGGGAACCGTGGACAAGCCTCCAAATCATTGTTTTGATTCTCTTCCTTTGTTTATCATTTTAACCACACAGAGCCAAACCCACTGATTTGACTTACATTATCATATATTTATCCTTCAACTCCTAAGATGAGGGTAAAGACACAGACATTCAGGAATGTATTAAAAAAAAACAAAACTGGAAGCCTCAATGGGAGAGAAAGAATCACATAAGAATCATCAGCCTAACAATTCAGTCACTTTCACTTTACTCCATGTAAGTGCAGTCCAGGGCGCATAGCCAGTTCTTCTTTCCTTCCTAGAGAGATAAGACATCTCACTCTGCAGACTCTTACAGTCAGGCAGGGCCATGTGACAAGTTCACACCAGTGATGTGTTAATGGAACTGACACATGCCATTTTGGGGCTGGGGCAATGAAAAGCCTCCATGAAATTCTCTAGGTTCTTTTTGACCCTCCGCATGGCCACAGATGAGGTCAACTGTCCAGAAAGTCTAGCTACATGATGATCAGCCTCTATCAGTCTGGGTCCCTGAGTGACTGTGTGGAGCAGATTTCAACACTGACTCATGTCAGACATATAAACTAAGCAAGAAAAAAAATACTGTCTTTAACCAACTGAATTTTTAGGATTGTTTTAGTCACAGCACAGCCTAGATTCCCTGATTCATAAACTCTCTGCTAGTCTAACACCATATGAGACAGTAACATGTACCGCAGTAAACAGAGGTCAGGCCTGGAATTCAGGAGAGCAGAATTTTGGTCCTGAATCAGCTATCAAGTCACTGTGAGACTCAAATAAGTTATTTCCACCCTAAAGCCTGAGTTATTTTTAATTTTTAAATTTCTAAAATGAGGTGATAGCATTAATTCTCCATCTGAACAATACCGCACTATTCTAATTATTGATATGTTATATTAACTCTTGATATTGTCTAACCAAGATTGTATTTTCCTTTTTTTTTGAATTTAGTTTCACTGAGGTATAAATGACAAACAAAATTGTAGGACATTTAAAGTGTGCACAGTGGTGATTTGATATATGTATATATTGTGAAAGTAATCCCACCATCTAGTTAACACATCCATCACTACACATACAAACACACACACACACACACACACACACCTTTTTTTTGTGGGGGGGGGTGGTGAGAGTTCCTCTTCTTAATGATTATTCTGGCTATATTTTTTAACTTTACTTTTTGCCTTTCATTTGAATTCTAGAAATAGCCTAGAAATTTTCATAGAACATTTTACTGGTATTTTCATTGACATTGCCTTGAATTTATAGATTGATTAGAGAACTGACATCTTTCCTTTGTCTTTCCAAGTATGACTATTATGATCTCTTCTATTTTTCAGTTGGCTTTTGGATGTCCCTTAGTATATGTCCATATTATTTCTAGGTATCATTAATTTCTAAAGTTGTTTAATTATACCTTCTCTTCCTATTTTAAATTAATATTGCCAGCATTTTTTTTTTTTGGATTAGTTCTTCCCAAAAACCAGCTTAAAAAAAAATCTATATGTTCTACTTCAGTAACTACTACACTTGTATCTCTAATATTTTGGAGTTTGTTCAGTTATTACTTTATAGCCTCTTAAGGAGAAAGCTTAGCTCATTAAATTTTACTATTTCAAAAAAATTTATATTTCTTATTTCCTATCATATACATTTAAGAATATATATTTTCTTTCATCTTAATACATTTTAGCAGCATAACAAAAGTTTTACTATTAGGTCTTTCTTATCATTTAATTCTATACTGTAATTCCCATTACAAATCATTTTTATCACATGGACTACTTAATGTATTTTTTCTCTTTAATTTTAGTTTGTAAAGATATTATTTTTCAGGGAATGTCCACTTTTTACTATTGGGTTTTAATTTTATTTAATTTTAGTCAATGATTTTGAGTTTGTTGAGATCTTATTTAGGATTTGGCATATGAACAATTTTTGTTTATAGTCCATGTGTTCTTGAAAACAATGCATGTTCTCTATTTAGTAGAGGGTTTTATATAAATCTATTAGTTCAGACTTGTAAAATTAAAACGTTTGCATATTTTTAAATGGTATTATCTTTTCAATTCTATCTGCTTGATCCATCTGCTTCTGAGAGAATTATGTTAACATGTTTGATTATTCTTATGGATTTGTTGATTCTTTTCAATCACTTTATGCTTTATGCATTTTTTATTATGTTTTGTTAGATACAGATTTACAAATAGTGTGCCTTCTTGATAGATGGTTCTTTTTTCAATAATTAAGCATACTTTTTGTATCTATCGATGATTTCACATTAGATTCTATTTTGTCTTTAACTAATATACACTCTAGAACTTTTGGCTACAATGTGCACTCATTTCAATATATTACACTCATTTCAAATAGTCTGTATTGTATGTGTGTATCTTCTATATTGTAGTCAAGGTTCATTGAAACCATACAACTGGATCTTTTAAAAAATAAAATCTCAGGGTTTGTTGTATTATTTGTTTTCATTTATCTTACTAGGGACTTTGTGTATTGAGCTAGAGCTTTTTTCTCTACAAAATTTTCTTATCTGTCTGCACAGATTTCTATATGACTTGCTCATATCTAGCTTTGCCATTTTTCTTTACAATACGTTTGGTGTTCTTATTAAACCATCTATTGATTTTTTAATTATATATATATAATTAATATCTATAATATATATTACATATGTATATATTATATATACCTAATTAAAAGAGACTTTTATCCAGTGATTTTTTAGAAAAAATCAGATATTATTTTTAGTTCTAGAATTTGCACTTTATTCTTTTACAGTTTCTGTTTCTTTACTGAGATTTTCTATCATTTTATTCATTGTAAGTGTATTTTCCTTGAACTAATTTAGGTTGGTTATGATAGCTGCTTTAAAGTTATTTACTAATTCCAAAATCAGGGCTATTTGGAGGTCGGCCTTCATTGACTTTTTTGTTTCTCTCTTGAGAATGAGTAATATTTTCTGGCACTTTTGTATATCAATCAATTTTGGATTGTATCATGGATCATGTAAATGTTACATTGTGGAGATTTTGTGTTCTGCTATGGTCCAATTAATATGGTCTTGATATTTTTGTTTAAGCAGGTAATTAACTTGATTGGGCTCAAATTGCATACAGTATTAAAATCAGCAGCTAAAATCTTAGATCATATCTTTGTCTTTTTTTTCTTTCCTTTTTCCCTCTTCTTCCACCACCCCCCACCCCCCATAACTCCGGTTCAAACCGTTGTTTCTCAGTCTAGTTGTGTAGGACACAGCTCTCTGGCCCATGTTGGTATTATGCACCTGAGTCACTGGACCAGCCCTTCTTTGTCTTTTTAACTGGGCCTCTTACAGTCTGCTTCGTGCATTTGTGGTTCAGGGATCAGCTAGAGATTTCAAGAGTTTAGAAATAGAATTTGGGGCTCCTTCTCTCTGGATCTGTCCTTCCCAGAAATGTTTCCTTACTTTCCAGTGGTCCTTCTAATTATGAAGCCTATGGTTTTGTTTGTTCGTTTTTAATTAAATCAGTTATAGCTGCCATCCAGGGCTGACTTTTGATTGCTCTCAGAATGCCAGTTGTGAAAAATGTTTAACTCAAGCCATGCTAGTCCTTTAAATCAAGAATCAACTACCTTCCAAAATCTGCTGTCTCTCATTCCTCAGTTTATTGTTGTCATCTCAGAGAGACTTTGTCTGTTAGAAGTTTACTCAGCCATATACGGGAAGCAGGTCTCAATATCGAGTTTCATGAAGGAAGAAAGAGGAAAATTGGAAGACAAAGGAGAAAAAACTATCTACCAAGTTTTGATTCTGAGGCCAGGAAAGGGATATCATCCTCAGATTCTCTTGCTTAGATCCCTTTGTCAAGAATGATGTCTCATCATAATCATGTCTAGATGTAAGGGAGCCTAGGCAGTCACATAGTTCTCTTTCCATCTTCTATAGTCAAGGAAGACTGGGAAAAGGAAGCCAAAATTGGTGGTAAGCAGATTGACTGCATTATCTGTCACTGTCTCCCCTTTGGCTTCTACACTGATTACATATCTCATTTCCTTATGAAATTGAAGGCTGGATATTTTTCTCTGAAACACAAGCATATTTGTTTCAACCACTCTGGCTTGGGTAGATTTTAGGAAATATAGTTTATTAAGAATAGAAGTAAAGCATCTTATCTCAGCAGCTCTCAGGCTTAGATGACAGTAGACACTTAAACCCTCTCACTACATGTGTATAAACAGAGGAACCATTTCTCGGGGCTTTTTGAAGTGTTTTGTACATCTTCCTGCTGGATCTATTCACCACTAAAGGATGGATAAAAGCCTAGCTGGTCTCTCATTTTAAGACAAAAATGTTTAAGAATGTTTCTTTTTGATCAGTGGTTATTGACCATAGTCAGGATCCTGGAATATTGCAATTAGTTATGAAGTGCATCTCAATTTGTTACTAAATTTAAATGTTAAGTTTTGCTAGTGACTTTCAAACTAAATTAAATTCAGTGTTATTTCTTTAACAATGTCATTCAAACTTCTTGCATTCTAACGAGGTTACTTGAATAGAAAGTAAGAAGTAAATCTAAATATTTAAAATTTTTACTTGGGGATGTCCTACCTATGTAAAAAATTTCTGGCATAGAAAAGAAAAAAAACAAATGTTTCAGAATAACCTGTTCTGCTTTCTAGAGAACACAAGAAGTTATTAACCTAAACAGGAGTTTGTTAAGTAAAATGAAGCCAGGAACAAGATGTTCTGAGAGGATTGGAGATATTGGCACTGAAATAAATGAGAACATAACTGGATGAACACTTGTGATAAACAAGAATGCTGCATAACTAAATATGATATCCCCTGTGTCATTTGTTTATGACTGGAAAAAGGTCATTATAGGAAAAAAACAGTGAATAAGTAGAACTTGTCCAGAAGCTACAGGTCTTTTAGGAGAGGGAGAGTAACGCTATGAGTTGAAAAGATATATACACCTGCTAAGTGATTATTGAACCAGGATAGAGAATATTTGGTGGAAATAGAGTGGGCCGCACAATGAGACCCCTGAGGGAATGACTTTTCAGCCAGATGGATGCTGGGTTCCTGGTGTTGATCCTAAAACTGACACAAGGGGAAGAAACAGTGGTCATGGGGGATCTCAAACACTTTTTATTGCTCGAAGTCTCATTTGCCTAAAAGTAGTACACCTGATAAATTCTTGATGTGCTCCAATCACAATGTCATCCCTTAAGAAGTAGAAAAATCCTATTTAGGCCCAATTCTATGTACTAGGGGGAATTAGTTGACAAAAAGGATATTATAGCAACCTTGGCATAGGGTGTATTGAGCAGAGTCAGTATTTTACGTCTTCCTCTAGATTTCAAAGAGAAAGATGTAAACATCCAGAAGAAAATGGGTGCAATCTCCATGGCCTGAGTCTATAAAAGGAAAAATTGGTAAAGAACGTTGGACTAATTCACAGAATGAAAAACTCCAAATTGTTCCATTGACAAATACACATTGGTAGAGATTAATGTGTCTACACAGGCAGCTCTCCAATAGGGTCAAATTTTAAGACCATTAATTAAAAGTGAAGAAGAACATGACCAGAACCCGTTGGAAAATGGCGGCAAACGCAACATATTGTGTTTTAAGGCAACATATTGAAAGGGTATTATTGCTGCTGTCCTTGATTCTCTGGTTGCATGGTTCACAGCTTCTGCTGTGGTGTGACCTGGATCCATATTCTTTGGATTTTTTTGGTGAGGTGTCATTAGAATAATATTCATTGTTAATTATTCTTAATCTCATTGTCACTGCCTTGCAGATTGCTCAATGTTCATTTTAGGTACCCGATCTTCAGGAATTGACTGTTCTGGAAGTTTGCTCCCTGATGTATACTGAAAAATGTCTTTCAATAATCTCTACTGATCAGGAAAGGGCTGTTCATATTTAAATTGAGGGTGCTAAAACTGGGGCTTTTCTTTCAGGCTAGACTCTCTGCACATGGGCCAACAAAAGGATCTTGTACCACTCATTGGCAATTAGGTAACTGAAAAAGTTGCATTAGAAAAATGGATGCCTTCAAATTTTGCACGTTACGTCATTTTACACACCCCTCCGTGTTGGGCTTAGCAACTCTATCATGTTTCCTGCATATTTATTAAATCCAAAATTTCTCACAAAGATATGGATGTGGCCCTTATTCTACTCACTGCATCAAGCCCAATATGTTATTGGCAAAACTGAATTATCTTTTTTATGGAGTTTATTTTTCTTTCCTTCTTCACTATTTATCAGTTTCTGTTTTTATTTTTACATAGTATTTAGGCATAATTATCTGTCAGTAAGAAAACAATGGAGTATGATTTTTATCAAAGGACAAAAAGTTGAGTTGTGGAAAAATATTTTTCATTATATTTTTATTTTTAAAAATAAAAAGAATTGATATATACAAAAGAATTTATGAAATAAATATGAAATTTTAAAGCAAAATAATCAAACAGTTTTCAATCTACTAAATTTGCACTATCTAGAGTGTTATCTAGAATATTATCAGTATTGTTGAAATCTACCTATAACCCCCAAAGTTCCATCCCATAGCTTCACTGCTAAATTTCATTACTACCTTAGTTTTTGTTTCCTCATGCTCCTTTTTAAATGGCTTTACCCCACACATGTATTCATTTCAAATCAATATGTTGTGCAGATTTATTTCTTAGAGTTTTATTAAGACACAAAAATACATACATACTGGATGTAGTTTCTTGAACATGCCCTTTTGAACTCAATATTTTATTTCTAAGGTTTGACCATGTTTCATTCCTTCTCAGTGCTATATAATATTCCATTGTGTGATTAATCATTGTTCCATTACTAGACATTTTTGTTGCTTCCATTTTTCAGCTATTTTAGACAATGATGCTATGAGCGTAATGGTATATATCTCACTGTACTAATTGTGCAGGAGTTTCTCAAGGATACGTCCTCAGAGTTAATTTGTCAGATTGCAGAATATGTTCACGTTTAACTTTTGAAAACTAGGTCTACTATACGGTCAAAAACAGAAATATTTTATCTTTAATAAATACTACACGTGTTTCCATTGATTACTGAATGAATATATTTATTTAAATATTTGACTCTCAAATCCAGACATCATGCTATAAATTTTTAAAGTAATTTAAGTGCTTAATACCATTCCTGTATCTATAGAGACTCCTGGACATTTTTTAAATATCTGATTTTGTTCAGGGTGGCAAGGCTCCAGGTGGTAAATCAAATTATCTAAGACAATCATGACAATCTTTTGGCCTTCTGTCAGGTATTTTCTAAATCTCTCTTGTAGCCATGGGAATGGGAGTCACATTATCCAGTTATAAACAATAAGACATAATGGGAAGCTTGTTGGGGGAACTTCTGAAAAGGCTTTTCCTTCTGGATAAACATAGAGAAGAAGTAGTGAAGAAAGAAAAATTACCAGGCACATGAAAAGTTTCATTAATTGTAATAAAAAAAAAAGATTCAAAGAATCAGAGCAAAAGTCATAAGTTGCAAGATTCTTTAATTACGTATGAATTATGTTGTTCTGGTAGAGTTTGTAAGTCTTAGATTGAAAACTTCTGCAAAGTATGTAATTGAGTACAATAATGATAAAATGATTTCAACATTAAATTCTTTATTTGGACAATTTCATTAACAGAATATACAATCCATAGCAACACTATTTGAAATCTTTGCCTCTCAAGCACACTTCCATCATTCCTAAACAGCTGCCTATTGCTTCTTTCCTTTCAGGTTTTCCCCCAAATTTTCTTTCCTTACCCTAACCCATTTTTATCTTTCTCCATTCCCTTATTCTTCCCATTCTTCTACTTCCATATCCCTAAGTCTAAAGGCACTAGTATGACTTGGTCAGACCTGTCCCAGAATATAAGAGAAGGAATCATTTTTACATTTATTGACACGTGTTTTATGCCCTAGAATATTGTCTGTCTTGATCAACCTTCCATGTACACATGGAAAGAATGTGTATTTTGCCATTGTTGGGTGCCATGTTCTATAAATGGCAACAAGGTCAAGTGTGTTGATACTGCTGTTCAAGTTTTCCATATCCTTACTGATTTTTCTATCTACTTGTTCTATCAGTTATTGAGAAAGGCATTAAAATTTTGCTTTGATTTTGGATTTATTTCTTTTTGCAGTTCAATCCATTTTTGATCCATGTGTTATAAAGTTGTTTTTAGGCACATACATGTTTGGAACTGTTAGGTACTCTGTGAATTGACTCCTTCACTGTCATGGAATTACATTATTTCTCCCTTAATTTTTTGTCTTTTTACTCTGAATCTATTTGGTATCAATTGAAGATAGTTATTGTAGGCTTTTAAATCCAGTGCTGGCGTGGCATAACTTTTTTTCCTTTCTTTTATTTTTAACCTAGTTGTGTCTTTATATTTAAAATTCATTTCTCATAGGCACCATATAATTACTTGTTCTTTCATTCCATCTTAAAATTTCCAGCTATTAAATGGGGTGCGTAGACCATTTACCTTTAACGTGATATGGTTATGTTTAAGTCTATCTATCATCTTGCTCTTTTTTCTGTTTATCTTGTCGAGTCTTTCTTTCCCCTCTCTACATTTTCTGCCTATTTTGTATAAATTGGATATATTCATAATACCATTTTATCTCTTTTAATGACTTACTATCAAAACTTTTAAAAAATTTAAGTGGTTGCTCTGATGTGTACAGTACACACCTTTAAAATTATCAGGCTACCTACAAGTGATATTGTGCCCCCTCACGCATAGGTGGAGAAACTTACAATTTTATACTTCCTTTCATTGATTTCCACTTTTTATTTTTCACTTTTATCAAGTATTTAAATATGTAGGTAAGTAGTTAGCTAGCTAGCTAGCTAGAAGTATACATAGATGCTCTTGGTAACATTATTTAAAATAGTAAAAAGAGAAATTTTTTATTTCTAATACTTTACCAATATGAATATTATGGAGAGAGATGTTGATCATAGTGAGATATAACAGTGAGATATAAATTGACATGTGAAGATAAACACATGTGTGAACAAATAAAAGTATATAAATGTTAATATGTATATGTGATTCTTTTGGCAGTTTTTGTAAAAGAAAATAACAGACACACTCAAACAATTACATACACATAATTTCATATGTGAAATAAGTGTAAATTCATAGGAAAATAAATTGTAGGAAAATATAATCTGAACTAGGCTTTAATTAAAGGAAAGATCAAATAAATATGAAAAACGTATAAAATGACTAAAAAATAAAAGGCATAAAGATTGAAGCATAGATTTCTTCTTCTTCTAATGCAAACTATTACGGACCAGCACTCTTGCTAAGTACAACTGCTATCATCATTGTTCTTTTACACTATTCTGGAGTTTTCCTCATTGCCATAAAATAAAAAATAAAACAAAACAAAACTGAATGTTAAGGCTAAAATGCCTACCCCCAAAGGAAAAAGATATCCATGTCCTAATCCCTGGAACCTGTAAATGCTACTTTATTTGGAAAAAAGGTATTTACAGATGTGAATAAATTAAGGATCTTGAAATGAAGAGTTCATTCTAGATTATCTGAATGAGTTCCAAATTCAATGACAATTGGATAATTGTCATTATAAGAGAAAGGCACAAGGAGATCACACAGACAGAAGAGAAGGCAATGTAAAGATGGAGGGAGAGATTGGAGTGATATAAAGGAAGAAATGCCAGCATCCACCAGGAGCTGGAAAGAAGAAAGGAACAGATTCTCCCCCTAGTGCCTCTGGAGGGAGTAAGCCCTGGCTGACATTGATTTTTAACTCACTGATACTGATTCCAGACTTCTTGCCTCCTGAACTGTGAGAGAATACATTTCTGGCTTTTTTAAGTCATCAAGTTTGTAACAGTTACAGAAGCCATAGGAGACTAAAATCCTGGAAAACAATATAAATATTGGAAAAGAGAATACTGAAATTAAAATTATTTGCTAATGATTTTTATATAGATATCTTCCCAGTGCAATTAACATAATAGTTCACTATGATAGTTAATTTTTACGAAGCCAAAATTAAGCAGTTTCCCCACATAAAAGTGATTACTTATTAATTAAGCAAAACAAAAAAAAATCACACAAAGATTTAATGACAATAGCAATAAAAACAAATCAGCTACTACAACTTAAACAACACCTTCAGAATAAATTTAATAAACATTGACGATTTATATAATTAAAATTATAAGTTTTTGAGGAAAATTAAGATTTTAAATGACAATATTCTCCCAATCAGTCCATACTATGTGAAATTGCAGTTAATATCACAACTGGATTCCTTTGACTGAAAAAAAGAAGATTCTAAATTTCTATCTAGAAGTTCTAAATTTCTAAATTTCTAAGATTCTAAATTTCTATCTAGAAAAAATGTTTAAGATTTGCCAGAGCAATTTAATAAATGGAAAATGTTAATGTAATATGTTTTCACATAGTCATAAAATAATATAAGATATATTTTCAATTTTAAATCTAGAAGTCTAGAGACCATGTGTGTTAATTACTTCATATTTACTCCATTGGTGCTAAAGGGGTTTCTCTCCTGGGGTTATGGAGATGGCTGAGTAGCAGACACTTACTATTGGACAGATAAGCAGTTTATTAGTCATGTATGCTCACGTATTTTTTTCAGGAGAGGGAAACACTGCACAATGCAGGGCCTCATGGGGTTGCACTCAGAAAACAGTGAAAAACCAAAGGCTGAGGGAGGTAGACTCTAGAGTATCAAGTGGGCTGGCTGGAAACTGAAATGCATGACTCAGGTATAAGTAGAAACTGTGCCTGGCACCTTGATCAGAAGGGTTGTGGAACTGGGCGGGGGTGCTTATTTGAGGGAGCAGAATGGGGAGAAGAACTTGTGGTGAAGCCATCTGCGGCCCTCCTCATTTCACCGGATGTCAAAGGAGCATAATACTGTGCCTTGCTTTTAGATCTTACACAGTCACAAGAATGTAGGACAGAGGTAGGCAAACTTTTTCTTTAAAGATCCAGAGAGTAAAGATTTTAGGCTTTTCAGGCAATGTGGTATAGGTCACAACTATTCAACTCTCTCATGGCATGAAAGCAGCCATAGACAGTGTGTGAACACATGAGTATGATTGTGTTCCAATAAAACTTTATTTGTTAAACAAAACAAAACAAAAACAAAAAAAACAAAGAAAGAAACAAAAAGCAGGCAGCAAGCTGGATTTGGCTTGCAGAACACAATTTGTAACCCCTGATTTAGAGGATGGTAATAGAGTTATTGGAAATTATTGAGGAAAGAAATTGATTATGCAATAAATTTTGACTACACAGGCTTTTTTGAAATGAAACCTTAAATATATATACTATAGGTTACACTAAATCAAAATCTCAGTCTGATTAAACATTGAAAGTAAATAAAGAAAGTACAAGTTACTATTAAAAAATAACTCATAGGTGGATACATAATCTTGGAACTGGAAAGCTCTTTTAAAGTACGGAATTGATATTACTCAGGCTATGCGAGGCTATGCTTTGGTGAGAGGGAAAAACTTCCAAAATACTTCTGTTTTTTCCTACATGTCTAAGGCAGGTTGGTGTGGGGCTCTTTTCCACTCAGTCAGAAATGGAGACTCTACAGTCTTATGCCTCAATGTCAACACTGTGATGGGAGACAGTGGAAGGGTGTCACACCAGCTCTGAAACAGCACAGATATGACACATGTTCTGCTTACAGTCCATTGTTCAGAACTACTCACTTGGACTAAAGTGGGCTTACAGAGGGGACTGGGAAGTTGTTGGAGCATGGATATTGGAAAGAAGTGTATCTGAAGGCTAATTTATCCATCTTTACACCTGGGTGTGCTGGATGTCTACTCTGGGTCCTAGGCTTTCAAGAGGATTTAATGAGAACACCCCCCCACACACGCGCGCGCACACACACACACACACACACACACTTATTAAAGAATATATGTGCCCAATGTCACTGGTGATGAAGGACTTTGCACTGAAGGGCATACTTCGTAACTCTTGATTTCCACTCTCATGACTAATACCATTTCAGGACTCAGGTCTCAGAGGGAAAACCCTTCTCCACGACTTCTGCCATACGGCCTAGAGACAAAAGATAACTCCATTGGACTACCACGAAAATGTCTTGCATTGCTAAATATGAAGGTGGATGCTGCTAAAGAATGCGGGCAGAATTACCTAAGTGGAAGAACTTAGGTAAGAAAGAAGACAAATTAATTAATATATCAAATCTTTCCTCCGGGTAAGAATTTGATGTTTATATATATACTGTTCCAGTATCGCCAAGTGTCTGTTTTGTTGCTATTTGTGGTTTTCAACGAATCCCTCTTCAGCTACTTACTTATGTATCATCATATTATTTGCAACAGTTTTACCTACTGGCTCTGAAACATGTTGTAATGTTAAGCAATGTGTTGCTAGATAAAGTATAGGACAGACAATTAAATTTGACCTTTAGATTAAAAAGGTGAATACTTTTTATAGAATAAGTGTGTTTTATGCAGTATTTGGGACACATTTGTACTAAAAATTATTGCTGTTTATCTGAAATTCAAATTTATGGGGTGTCTTGTATTTTTATTTGATACTATTAGCAATATATCTGAAGCACAACACTGATTATTTATGCTGGCAACTAGATGGACATTAAAGACTAAAATTTTGAATAGTTTTATGTCTAAAAAGTACTGAGTATGATTTAAATACATTTCAAAATATAAATGCAAATTAATTTTATTAAATTTTAGTTCAAACTTACGATTTATTTTTACAACTGTTTTACTTTTAATGGAAAATGAATACTTTAGAAGAAAAATAACATTTTTGAAACTATACAAATACTCTATATTTTTTGATGGTTACATTTGTTTTATATTCAAATTGTCTGTACTTTGAATATATTTCTACTTTATATTTTAATCATTTATATAATTGTCACTTGAAAACAAATTGTGAGACAAACTTTGTGTAACAGCATGATTATTGATTTTACCTAAAGTAAAGGCAAGAGAAACAATTTCATGGAATAAATATACATTGATTTATATAGTATGCATGTCTTCATATTATTACTCATTCAAACATTGCTAAGCTATCAATAGAACACCAAGACATGAACAATAACTATTAAATTCAGTTATCTTTGATATTTTTGTCTCTCAGTCATATAAATATATAAATACTACAACTTTCCATACAAATAGTCACAATATATCTCTGTGTTCCATTTTTCCCCACACATAAAACAAACCACAAAAACAAAACAAAACAAAATACACTCGTTTGTCATGGGAGACAATCCCAAATACTAACTAATTAATACATGTATTTCAAAGTCTAGAATCTCTACCGCCACTTTCCCCAACCCCACAATATGCAGAGGTTGGACTAGGAGAGGATAACCACAATAAACATTCTCATTTAGGAAGTAGAAAAATGGAGATACACACAGTCTCAGGTGTATAGCAAATTTTGAAATCCTTCTAGGCAGACATGCTTAAGGTTTTCTACTCTCTGGGTACAGAGTTCTTAGTCTTGATTCTGTTCTTGGGGAGAAGCGACCTTGCCTTTGTTCTTGAAGACTCTAGGTAATGAATGCCCTCAGGGAGGTTCTTCTTTTTCCATCACCCTCCTTGGCACTTCTGGAGGGTCCTAAAGCTTTCTTATTCTGCCTCCTGACCACAGAAATTTGAGCGCCGAAAGGTCATTTTATATCTCAAGCTCTTGGTTGTTTTGGTAGTAACTATCCTTCAAAATTTACTAGGTTTCAGATGGTTTCCTAAACAGGTTTTTATCTACTCCTCAACCCTGTTCCCCACACCTTTCACTTTCTCTTCTTTCTCTGCTTTTAAGAGGTTATCTACAAGAGGTGCGAAGGCCACACCATTTGTCTAATCTTTTCCTTGAGACACATTAATCCACTGAAACATTTTAACAAAAAGTATGCAAACTATACTCTTATTTTGATTTTTGCTTGCATCATTTTAATCAAACGATCAGATTTACTGGACATGTTTCCATTCAAAACTTCGTTATATGCCATCTTAACTAGGATCGAGAGGCAGTCTGCTTTTCCAACATTAGACCTCTGCCTTTTTTCATTTGTAAACCAGCCAGTTCTATCTGTAATTTATCTTTCTCTTAACACTTTGCCAATATACCCAATAATATCCTACTCTCACTACTAACATGTTTTGTCTTCATACTCTTTTTCCTATGGCCTAATGTATGTAAGGAATGTCATTTGCAGCCTAGAATACTGCATATAACAATTTTAGCAAACATTTTGCACTGATATCAGTCTTCTCACCACCCACTATCTGATTGATAGGCCAATGCCTCTTAGAGCAGGTTTTGGTTACAGTAGTCTCTCTCTTATGGTATAAATGTATTATTAGTCACTCACTACACTATGCTTCAGATTCCTGTGTCCAAAAAATATTGAATAATGTGATTTAACCCCAGTCATATCTGATAAAGAAAATGAAACCCATAGAGTTTATAGCACTTCCAAAATTCACATTATTTACCCTGTTAATTGTGAAAGTTTACAGTGTTGGGGGTCAGGATTGTCATCCACATCTCTCCATTTGTTACCTAGTGCTCTTTGAATTTTATTATGTAACTACACAGGAAACTGAGGTTCTCCTTCGTGACTATTTCAGTCGGGTGTACAGTTGTATTTTGCACTCCATTTAAGGTGCTATTTTGAATAATGGAATGTCAAAGTCTTAAAACTTCCCCATATGTGATGAATTAGGTGTCCTTAATCCATACACTGTCCCTTCTTTAAGGAAGCTTTCTTTAGCTGCCCAGGCAGTGTTACTGCCTCCATCCTATAAGTTTCCATAGCACTCGATACTGAGCTCATTCCCTTTAACCATATAACATACTGTTACTTTGGACTATAAGCTTCTTCAGGGAAGATTATCTTCATTCTTTTTATCAACACTTAAAATAGTGCTTGGGACATAGTAAGTGCCCATACATAAAAATAAAAATAAAAAAGGGGGTGCATAGACCATCTAAAATTTGCATAAAGTACCAGACTGGAGACAAAAGGTTAGGACTGGGAATGTTGGGTACCACATTTGAATATTTTTCCTCCCCATTCTTTAATATTTCCAAAGGATCTTATGCTTGTTAAATCACTCTCTAAGGATCTGGCTAATAGCTTTAAAATAAATAATTAACCATTTGTCATTTTTAAATTATTCACACTTATTATAAAGAATTCAAGGTTAATCTTTGAAATGTGTGTGTTCTTGAAAAAAATATATAGGTAGCTAGGTAGATAGATAAAGACAGAAACTTTGTACAAGGATTTTATGGTACGTGCTACTTTTAATAAGAAAATTACTTAGAAATAGAATGAGAAGAAATAGAAGCAAAACAAAATGATTTGTTAAATAAGAGATAAAATTTTTTCACACTTTAATAGATGAAATTTTTATAAAATACCCATAACTGTATAAATATTATGAAACACATTAAAAGGTAGAGATTAATACAATTTATTAGCCCCATGTTTCAATTTTGAGCAGTACTGCTGGAATGCATGCTAAGAAAATAAAAGGAGGCATTTTAAAAGTAATCCTCAGGAGGCGGGTGGGGAAAGAACAAAGCCAAATATATCACATTCCCTAACTTCAAATTATACTACAAAGCTACAGTAATCAAAACAATATAGTATTGGCAGAAAAACAGACACACAAACCAATGGAATAGAATTGAGAGCTCAAAAATAAACCCACACATACTATACAGACAAGTAATTTTTAACAAAGGTGCCAAAAACATACAATGGAGAAAGGACTCTTTAATAAATGGTGTTGGGAAAATTGTAAAGCCATATGCAAAAGGAATGAAATTAGACTGCTGACACCATACACAAAAATTAAATCAAAATGAATCAAAGATTGAATATAAGACCTATAACAATAAAATACATAGACGAAAACATAGGTACTACATTTATGGACCTTGGTCGGTTTTTGTAAACTTGACCCCCAAATGCAAGGGAAGTAAAAGCAAATAAATAAATAAATAAATAAATGGGACTACATCAAACTAAAAAGTTTTGAACAGCACAAGAAACCGCCAACAAAACAAAGAGACAACCAACCCAATGGGAGAAGTTATTTGCAAACAATACCTCTGATAAGTGGCTAATATCCAAAATACACAAAGAACTCATACACCTCAACAACAACAACAACAACAACAACAAAACAAACAATCCAATTAAAAAATAGACAGAGGACCTGAATAGGCACTTTTCCCAAGAAGACATACATGATGGCTAACAGGAATATGAAAAGCTGCTCAACCTCACTCGCTATTAGGGAAATGTAAGTCAAAACCACAATGCTACCTGCACCACCTTGCACCTGTTAGAATGTCCATTATCAACAACACAAGTAATAACAAGTGTTGGACAGGATGTGGAGAAAAGGGAACATTCATATACTGCTAGTGGGAATGTAAATTGGTATAGTCTCTATGAAAAACAGTATGGGAGTTCCTTATGAAAAATTAAGAATAGAGTTACCATATGACCCAGCAATCTTACTTCTAGGTATATATCTGAAAAATTTGAAAACACTTATTCATAAAGACATATGTATCCCTGTGTTCATTGTGGCATTATTCACAATAGCCAAGATGTGGAAACAACCTTAGTGTCCTTTAATGGATGATTGGATAGAGATGTGGTACACGTACAGGAGTATAATGGAATACCACCCAGCCATAAAAAAGATCTAATATTACCATTTGTGACAATATGAATGGATCTTGAGAATTTCATATTAAGCAAAATAAGTCAGACGGAAAAGGACAAGAACCACATGATTTCACTCATATGTTTAATATAAAACAGAAAGCAACAAAAAAAAACAAAACAAATTCATAGAAACCAACAACAGCAAAGTGGTTATCAGAGGGGACGGGGTGTGGTGGGAGGATGAAGAGGGTAAAGAGAGTCAAATATACAGTGATGAAAGGAGACTAGATTATGGTGGTGAACACACGATGCAATATACCTATGTTTCATTACAGAATTGTACATCTGCAATTTACATACTGTTACTGTCCAATTTAAGCATATTAAAGAAATAGTCATTTTTGCACTTTTGCTTAAACATCTCCCCAGTTTTTGTTACTCAGCAAAGATAAAGAATTGATTGCTAAATATAAGTCACACAAATCAATGGGCTTATCCAATATCAAGTTTTGTTCATACTTTGAAAATGCAAGAATTGAGAGGCCCAAGCAAAATAGAGTTCCCAGAGGCCCTACATGGTTACTCAGGTTCCTTCTTCTTTTATCGGACAAGAGGTCTTGGACCAGAGTAATACATGAGGCCTTCAATTGAAATTTGCCAGAGCCTTACACAGTGAAAAATGTTTCCATTTGATGTTCCAGATAGTCATACAGCTATTCTTTGGGAATCATGCTTCATAAATCCATTTATACTACTTTTGTCTGTCATAAGCAATTCTAACCCAGGCATATTTGGTTAATAGTATTCCATGGATAAGAAACCTCCCTCCTAGCAAATATCATTAGTTTATTTATCAAGGGGTTTAGTTATCAATGTCTTTAAAAGAAGATTAAGTGGCGTCAACAGCCCTTTTCCATCCCTGACAACATCACCCCAATAATCACAGGTCAGCTGTTTTATTTCTCCCTAGTAACTTCATTTCTATGGGTCTAAATTATATACATTCTGTTCTGTAATTATAATTGGTTAATCTTATTTCGATGAATTCCATTTACCACGTTTCTTTAATGCAGAATTGTTTATGTTGATTCATCTCTTGGTTGTCTGAATTTTGTCAAATAATTATTTCAAGAAGTTCTCACAGATACTTATTACCTTGAGAGTTAACTATGTTTAACAATGTTGGCCAATTGCCTTGAGTAATAGCTTGACAGGTAACTTATTAATTCTATGTTTCCCTCTAAACCTAAGACATTGGTTAACTTTACTTTCTTACTTTGACTGATAATGTTTTAAGCAGGGAGGGCAAATAGGTTTTAACTGAAGGGCAAACTGTGATCAGCTGGTGGCAACTGACTTCAGTAGTATATTCCAAGGAAGCATCTGGACTCTGTAGGAAGGAAGACCTTGATCAATTAGCCAAGTCTGGCAAAGGCCCAGTAGGGATGAGAGATGGTGTAAATACCTTGTGATTGCCAGCCCAGCTAGAAGTAGTACCTTTTCCAAGATTGATGGCATTTCAATAAAAAAATTTCAAAAATAATAATCCATTTGGATACAAAGAAATCCATTTCTAATGATGGAATTTTGAATAGGCAAAGAGAAATTTTTTAGTAGCTTCAAAAATATGTAAAGCTTAAATGGGAGAATTTATAGGAAAAACTAAGAAGTGAAGAAAAAGGGAAAAATAGCAAAGATTTCAAATGAAATGATTTAATTAATAAGTATAAACAAATAGCTCTCTAGAGTAGCTCATACCTTTCAAAGAAAAAAATACACATTTATCCCATACATATGAAACATTATAAATATAGATTATATGCTAGACAGCAAAGAATTAACTCTAATTTAAAAATGCAGAAAATATATTTTGTAATCCTTATAAAATAAAATTATAAATCAATATTAATGGCTAATATCCTCCAAAACATGATAGGAAATTAAATTTCACACTTATAAATAATTAACTAGTTTAAAAAAGTGCAATAACAGAATATGAAAATTATTTAAAATAAATAACATTTTGTTCAAGCCAGCAGGAAGTAGCTAAGGCTGTGCTCAGAGGGGATTTCATAGTCCTACAAACAGTGATATGGACAGAGATAGATAGATATGTAGATAGATACATAGATAAAGAGAAATGATTGAATAGTGATTAAATATCCAACTGAAAAAAACAGAAAGATAAATACAGTTAAACCAAACATTAAAATAATATAAAAGGATAAAGATTGACTTGCTGTAATTTTGTTATAACAAAGATTTCTTTTAAAACAAACTTCTTTTAAAATGAGATAATTCTCTAAGAAAATAAGAAGGAATATACAAATAAACACTTTTAGGTCAAAAATTAGAAAAAACAACAACACATATCCACTAATAGAAAAGAATCTCTAGCCCCAAAATCTTCTCTACTTCCAAAAGGAAACCTCTGGGGAGAGCGGGATAGGTTTAGCATTAGATCCTTAAAGGATGAACATACTTCTTTTTTTATTTTGACAGTACATTCATGTATTACTCATTTAATTTAAAATAAATGAAAATGTACTTTAAAAACAAGTAAGCAGACAAAATTAAGCCAGCTTCTCGCTTTTGCCTCCTCCTCCTCAGTCCCACTCTTATTATTTATTATTACTTATTATTTGGAGTCTTAAATGAGGCTTCCTAAATCAAGACACAGCCTGTTCTCCATATAGCCTCCTGGATCCAAGTGTTGTCGTTTTCTGACTCTTTTTTTCCCCTCTTTGATGCCTCTGATGTTCATTTTAAACAGGTTTATTCTACATCAGAGCACATATGAGGAAGAAGGTGAGCAAGACATTGTTACTCAAGTTATATTGTTTGCCTCCGGGCAACCTCCTTAGGGATGAACCTGAATGCAGGATGGCATTTCCTTAGGGTGGGGTGAAGATGCTGAATGAAATTCTTCAGCCCCTGAAATGATCCTGCTCAGTGCTGATGTTATGATGTGTGCTTGTCATCTTTTCTTCAATTGGCTCAGCTTTAGATTCAGTAACATTTTCTGAAACTCCTTTATGTGCTCAGAACAGTGTTCCTGGCTGAATAGGGATAGGATTAGGGTTAGTTCCCCTTAAAACATTACAGAAATCTCTTAGGTAACTCCTACCTCCCTTTGCAGATTCAAAATTGTTTCCACTTGGGTTCCCCGGGAAACAGATTCTGAGCTAGAGTTTAGTGTGCAGTGTGTTTCTTAAAAAGAGCACTTGGGAATCCGTTTGTGTGAAAGGGGATCGGAGGAAAGTGTCCACTTGCTATGCAGGCCCAATCGCAGCTGCAGCCAATGTTCCCCCATGCAGACTCATGTGGAGCCCTGGAGGTATAATGGCCCTTGAGTCATGTTCCTACTGAGTTGGGACGCCTGTGCCTTTATGCTCCCATAGCCATCAGTCATGAAGTGTGGACTTGCTCAGGAAGGGCCATGACCTTATATGAGGTGACTCCTAACAACTGAAACAATCCCTGAAGGGCTGACAGCAGAAGACTGTCTACCAACAGTCTTACCAGCAACTGAGGCAACCAAGCCTTCCTTAGATGCAAAAACCATGCATTTAAGGGATAGTCTCACACATTTCAACCCAAGTTTCTAGATCCGGGCTTCAAAGACTTTCCTTTCCATCCCAGCTATCTTCATGGCTTTTTCACTATAGAACATCCATCTGTGGGCGTGTGGTTTGCTCCAGGTGAGTCAGGGAGAGGCAGCTTGGTGCAATCGGAATAAAAGAGAGAGCAATTTAAATCTTGACTCTCCCAGTGGCTATCTGTGTGACCTGCTGTGATAGATTGCAAACAGTGCATAAGGATCGTAAAAGTGAACATTTATTGAGCATTTATTATGTACCAGTGATGGTTTTAATGGCTTTACATTCATTTTAATTACCTGATCCTTTGTTTCCTGGATTATAGGTAATAAAAGCAGTTTTGCAATGTGGATTAAGTGAGCTACCTAACATTCTCCGATTATCTACATATCCGTGCATCCAGTGGGCTTGACACAGATGTCCATTTCCTCACCCTCTTCCCTAACATGCATGCACACTCTAGACCCCAATCCCCAAATATGGATTATTCCACCAGCCTTGACCCACAATAACACTTTTAATAATAGTTATTACAGCTCCCATTTATCAAAGGTTTACCATGTTCGTAGTCAGTGTGCTAAGACTTTTACATATATTAACTCATCGAGTCCTCATATTCTTGTTGGCAGGGACCTCTTGATCCCTTGAGTCTGTATTGACCCAAAAAGAAACCCCTGAGAACTTCTCTTCCCAAACCACCACCATTATTTATCATTCCCTCCCTTTAAACACGCACGCGCGCACGCACACACACACACACACACACACAGACACACAATCTTAATTTTCTCTTTACAACCTCCTTCTTTTTTTTCCTCTGCCTCTAGACATATTTAAACGTTTTTCTTTTGCCTTATAATCTGAATTATTTCGTGCTCAAAAATTACAGTTCCAGAGAGAAAGGAAAAATAATCCTCCTGTTTGCAAAGCTCAGTACGAGTGGGAATCCTGCCATTGAACAGTCTGTCCGTGTTCAATTTTAGCATCATATAATTTCCTGCATAATTGTTTAAATGTCCTCATTCTCATCCCTGTCGCTTTCCCCACACTTTGCTATTCTTTAAAGAAAGCATCCAAACTGCATGTCTTGTTCAACAGGGAATTTCACAGAGGAAAAATGCCAGACTGCATCATATGCCTTGTGTTATCGCAACACCTAAGAAAAATAGTCGTGCAGCGGCGATGGAAGTCCTCCAGTCAACTGCTGCCTTGGGTGACCTCTCTTCTCTGCCAGCCGCTTCAAGGCCAGGCATGTGAAAATTCCTCATGTGTTTGTGTCATTCAATTCCCAAACATCACATAACCAAAAATATTAAAATAAAACTGCTCATAACATTTTCCTGAATGCCAGCTGGGCCCCATTGGAAGCTGACACTATCTGTCAAACTCAAGATAACCACATTTTCCCTTTCTTTGTATGTGTTAATGTTTGTCATAATGGATTTCACTTTAATGCCCCAATTACATTTATGACATTCTTTCAACCGAGTGGCACTAATGACTTTCATTATTATTTATGCTCCTCCTTAATTATAAGCCTCTCACCTCTCTCGTTACACACACTCCTTCCTAACCCCTCACTTGCATACATGCTCTCTGGTATGAGGCTAATGTGCCTTGGCTTCCAATTTCAGAAAACACAATGATTAATTACTCCTGTTAAATCACCCTACCCGAGGGTGATCAGATTGGCAAAATGAGAAGAAGGGCCAGATTGCTACTCCAGAAGGATTTCCCAGGACACCTGTCAGAAAGAAAAAAAAGAGGAGGAGTCCCCCAACCTCCAAATAAATAAATGCATGACATCTATGCTTGTCTTAGCTCTGGGATGAATTACAAGGAGATTCAATTTTAAAATAAAATAACAAAGCTTTGGGAGAAACGCTCTACTTTGCAGGTGAGGGGAGGAAGACTCAGTGAAATCACCAGGAACTAAGTGAGTGTCCTGTCATGCAGTACAGTGCGCCTTCCATCAATTAAGAGTCTCCAGAAAGAGTTTACCTGCTGTGGTAAATTGCAAACATTGCACCAATTCTTTCAGCTCCTCCACCAAGAAAATGAATTCCTTTTATGCCTTAAATCTGGATTGCGTTTATGATTAGATGTAGCCAAAAGAATGTGGCAAAAGAAACAATGATATTGTTCCAAGGCTGGATCTCAAGAGGACTTAGCGTTTCCACTCAGCATTCTTGGTACCTCTACTGTTTCTATGGTAGTAAGCCCAGGCTCTCTATACAGAGAAAAGCCCCATGGTCCCAGATGGCCCTGGTTGACTTACCGGGAAATGGAGAAGCATAAGCAAGTCTAGCCAAGACTGGCCAAATTCATAACATACCATCCACTTAAGTCCAGCCCAAATTGCCAATCTACAGAACTCTAACCTCAGGAAGTGGCTGTTGTTTGGAATATTTTTGGGTGGCTCATCATACAACACAAGCTACAGCTGGTATACTTGTCCAAAGAAAGACAACTGGGCATGAAATCTATGATGAAGGTTGAGGAGAAAACCAATCATTAAGGATAACTTATTTTGCTTTAGGCAAAAAAAAAACAAACAAAAACCAAACTCAGCAAATCTGATACGGAGCTATTATTCTTATCTTTTTCACTTTTAAATGTAAAGCTAAGAACCAGAGGTGGCAAAAGATCAGAGTAATGAAACAATTTGTACAAGATCTCAGAGGAGAAAGCGAGGACTATTTGGCTCCAAAGATGAAACATGTCCAAGCACCACACTTGATGGCACACAGATTGAGCATCTCACCATCAGAAGCCAGCCTTTCCTGCATCCCCTATGCCTTTGCCACTGCTCCAGCCAGGGCTAGCTAAAAGAGGTAGCTGGGAACTGGGAAGTCAGGGAACATAGCACAGCCTCTTGATTCTCAACTCCTCAGGAGGCAGAATTGGCTCACTCACATCTCTTTCATAAACTGATGGACTTCAGAAGAATTAGAAGCAGCTGCTTAAGCTACAGCCAAAGGCACATCCTGGCAGAGCCATGAATTTTGTCCAGTGCTGCATTTCAGTGTATAAAACACATTTGCTATGAAGTATGAGTTATAGTGAAGGAGTCTGCATGTCTGCTGAAAGGACGGAGCATTTTCTAGAGTAGCCAGCCCCTAGAATCACTGCCATTGCTATGTTGGCCCTTTGCACTTTCTTTGTAAATTTTTTTTTTAATTTAAAATCACAATGTTTTAAAAATCAAATTGAGTCTCATTGCTTTTTTTCCTCCTTTGCTGAGAAACTAGTAAGGATGAATCCCTTATTCTTAAACCACTGTGTGCCCAAATTTGATTTACAATAAATACAAGCTGAAAAATAACAATGATGACTTACAGAGTTCCGAAATAACGAATTAAATGTTCTCTTTATCCCACTTTGTTTTTGTTTATTCTCACCTATTTTCAAATTTCATGTACATGAAATTCTGGAGGAAACTTTATTTTGTATACCATTTAATAATTTATTCAAAATATTTACTTACTTTAAAAAATGTATGTACTTTCCTGGCTTTTGACTCAGGGCCTAGCCCTACAGCTATCTAGGTATGGGCCCCTGCAACCCTAACCAAGCTCTGTAAAAAGACAGTGATAAACTCTGATTTCTGAGATGCCTTTTAAATTCCTAAAATAATGAGTTCCTCATTATTTTCTACAGAAAGGCAGCCCTACTTTTCCAATTGTCAATAAGCTTGGATTTTCCAATTTAAACATTATAAAAGTAGGATATCTCTGTATATTCAGTTTTTCCGAGAGATCTTTAGTAGTGTTAGTTTTGGAAACCAAGATCTTACTTTCAGATAATTACGTATAGAGGGGACAACTGAAGGATGCTTTGATATGGCTTCCACAGCCTTTCCCACTGGACTTTGTGGCCATGTGATCAATCATATATAGGCCAATGAATTTTATGCAGAGACCTATGGGAGACAGGTCGGAATACCCACTATTCACTGAAACCACGGTTAATGAACTGTATATGTAATTCTTCCCTAGCTGAAGTTATCCTGTCCCTGTAATAAGTTAAATATCACTTACATACTTTTCTGCATAGGAAGTTCTACATTCCAAAGTTTTATAAGTTACAACTTCCCTAGAATAATAAATCCAGAGGCAAATCCTAAACACACTGCCTGTCAGGCTACATCAGAATCACCCTTATAAAATCTCTCTTTTCTTGTTCTGACCTAGGAAAATTTTAATTTATTAATTCTGGAATGGGGTCAAAGATTCATGTTGTTGACAAGCTCTTGAAGTTCTGAGTTTCATTGTCCTACCAAATGTTTCATATGAGAAGGCAAAATGAGTTTTATTCCATGTGGCCAAAATGTTATCCTTGACTTGTGCCCAACCCCTGATATTTTTACTAAAGAGACTGGGGAGAGTAACCACAGTACAATAGGACATACTGTGACTTTGGAGTAGCTATGACGACTCTTGGCTGTGTGACCTCAAGTAATCAATGAACTTTTCTAGGTATACATTTTCTCATCTCTAAGAACAAAGTTTTAGACAAGGCAATGATCACTGTCTTTGATCAGGTGGCTGGGTGTGTCCTTGGAGTTTCCATGAGGGTCATTGCAGCTGTGAGTCTGGGCAGCGGTTGAACACACCCAGCCACAAGAGGCTTCCTTAAGGCAAACACTCCTCTTTGATTTGTTTATGATGTTAAATAAGATTGCGTCTGGAGAAAGGGCTCCAGTGATTGAAGTCTGGACAAGATGTCTCCAAGGGCCATTCTGGCTTTGCTGTTCTGTAAAAATAGCCATTAAAAAGAGAATAATGCCACCAGAACAAGATCACTTGAGAAGGAAGGTTGATAACATAGTCAGATCCACAGTTACAGAGCAATTAGCAGCTCTGTCTGAAGGACTTAGAGCTAAACATGGTCTTTCATTGATTTTTGTATCTATTAGAACTAACTCTTTAAGCTAAGGAAATAAGCCTGGAAATCATGGTTAGAACTCAGTCTTTGTGAACCTCTACTTGTCGTTCTGTGCCTCTGTTGTTATACAAGGCAGAACACTGGCCATGGTTGCTACATTGTAACATCTCCTAACACATGTTTAGGACTCAGAGAAGGAAGCTTAGAATATTTGGCACACTCCTACTCACTCTTCACGATCTTGTTCAAATGCCACCTCATCAGTGACACTACTTCTAATCCTACACATCTCTACTCAGGGAAGAATTAATTATTCCCAAACCTTAGTTTTCTCAGCATCTAATGTTAGTAGTAAGTAAAAATGACAATAATAAATACTATTTTTCCTCTGGGCTAGGCTTTCTTCCTTATTTCAGGAATTGCCTATGTTTTACCCAAATAATAACCTGTGAGTAATCATTTTCACTTCAATCTATCTTTCTGCACTATCAGACTGAGTGCAGCTTAGAGTTTAGCAATTTTTTTTGGTTGATGAATAGATAGATAGATAGATAGATAGATAGATAGATAGATAGATAGATAGATAGATAGATAGATAGATAAAATGCTGTCTTTATACTTGCTATGTTCTTTTTCTCCTAATCCTCATAAACTCTCCTGGCTCCAAATTAAGGCTGCTAGTCCTGACTCAGTTCCTCAGCTAGGCTGTGATCTAATATGAACAAAAGGCACTGCAGTGTGCCTGACCAGTGAACTAACTCATTAGATACTTATTTCCTCAACGAGAGACACAGTTTCCCTAACCCCCACTGGTACAGGTGTAGATGAAATGTTTCGGAGCTGGACTTTCTTGCTTCCTGAATCCACTGTAAGGATCCTCTCTCCTCTAAAACCCAAAGAACAAAGCTCCAGTTTCACATTTGTACTTTTCTAAAATTTCCAGCTGTTTTGGTTCCCAAGGAGTTTAAGGCTTCAAAGGCTGTCAGTAATATAATGACATAGACTATGCGCCCTTGTTTCATAGACTACATTGCAAAGTAGGCCCTGATTGTCTTCACTGGAAAATATGAGTTGTTCCTTGAAGGTTGTAAACTATGAGTGGGGAAGGGGAGAGTGGGAACATATAGAGAAACCCTTTCCATTGATGATGTGCCCGTCATCAATGAGGGGTTTTAACAGTGATTTTAACTTTGGAAGTCGTGTTTTAGTTCCTGTTCTGCAAATGACTAGCTGTGTGACTCTGGACAAGTTCCTTATATTATAACATCTAAGACTCAGTTTCCTTATCTGTAAGTTGAGTAATAACAGCATTTACCTGCTAGTATTTTTGTTACAATTAAAATGAGTTAATAAATATCAAGTACTCAACATTGTACCAGGGATGACAAAGGAAATGTTCCAAGATTAGAACATTTTAATTAGATATTAATTATTATCTTTTGTCTGTTAATGCACTGAATTCTAAAAATAGGTTTCTAACGTTAAAGCATCCTCTTCATTTCTGGGGTAGATCCTGGTATTCAAAATTAATTTGTGATTTGTTTTGGATTTGACATGTCATGGTGAAGGACCCTAAAGGAAATACCAGAAAACAATAAGAAGGATAACGTGGCTTGTTTGAAAAACTGGCTGCAGTTATTTTACTCCTTATCTCAAAGATGTTTTGTAATATGCTTTTGCTCTTTCTCCATTCTAGAGGTGGAGTTCTTAAATCTGGGCTGAGCTCATACCTTTCTTTGGATCCTAGATTGCAACAAACAGGAGTGCCACTTTCAAGCCTAGGCCTTAAAGCTTTCCATGCTTATTTTGTCCTCTTGGAAGACTGCCTGGTCACCATGAAAACCACTACCACGAGGCTGCTAGAAGATGAACAGAGACATGTGGAATTGTTGTCTCCATGTCACCCCTGCCAATTGCCAGCAATTCTCAGAGGCAGAGTTTTCCTGCCTGCTGTACTGCAGCTACAACATACTCAAGGGGAGCCCACCTGAGGCCAGAAGAGCTGCTCAGCTGAGCTCAGGCAAAAGTTGCCAACACACAATCTTGAGCTGCATAAATGGTTGGTATTTTAACATTAGGTTTGAGGCTGGTTTATTACACAGCAATAGCTAACTAATACAAAGGGCACAGGGTTTGAGATCTGCCAGTCAGATATTTAAGAGGGATTTCTACGTTGCATAAAGGTAACTGAAGGCATATTGTTTGACACTGTCATATGCATATTGTTTAACACTGTCATATGCATATTGGATTTCCCTCACTTGTGAGATAGTCATACTAACTCTCAGACCAGGAAAAGGCCAATAAGTAGAGGAGTCAGATAGATATTGCTTGATTACACAGCTCAAAGTTTATTCCAATTAAAAAAAATAACTTCAAGCTTACTGAAAAAGGCAAGGAGATCCTCACAAACATCACACACACACATACAAATACACCTTCATGTCTGACTTTTCCGTAAAGTCCTAGAGATCTTCCTAGCTAGATCTGTAGGATTGCAAGGTGAGGGTTTTTAATTACAGTGTATAAAAGCAGAACACAAGGTAGAGTAAGGGAAACAGGATTTAAGACTTGCTGTCATTCTGTGAATCACAAATTCTAGCCTTTCACAAACTTTCTCATTGTTCTCAGCTTGTTGAATACCATCAACTTTAATCAGATAATATCCACAAAACATACTGGTAGCTCCTTTCCCAGAGGAAAGCCCTCCTCTTAGAAAATGTTTTATACAAGAAGTGTTACATTTACATTTCTCCATACGCACATAGTCAGTCCCTTCCTCCCTCTCTTCCTTTCTCTTTTCATTTTATTTTGCTCTTCAATGTGAATTATTCTCAGTTGTTGTAAATGAACAGATTTATTGATCACCTACATTTGTCTGTTTTGAATAAGGTTACACTTTTGGTGAAGTCTAATTTTCTTAATTAGTGCTTAATCAGAAAGACAGAACATGAAACTCATGGGCAGTATTTTCCAGTCAGCAATTCTACAAAGAAACACTATGTGAGGTAGATCGAGAAAACAAAACAAAATGAACTCAAAAAACCAAAAGAATTGGAGGAAGAGATTTAAAAAAAAAAAAAAAAAAAAAAATCCACTCTCCTTTCTGGCACAATCTAGGAAACAATGAAAATCCCCCCAAATATCAAAGTTATATCAAAGATAATCTTTAGAGTATAAATGAGAAGTATATGGGGAAAGTATCTATGGAAAGCTTAATAACTTTAAAACAAATTTTATATTTGGTATTGAAGAAAGCTACTTGTCAGTTTTTCCAAGCTTTCTCTGCATTTAAAATCACTGTAAAAGTAATACATACTTTGGGAACTAATTCGATCTGTACTGCTGGAGTTAAATGAGAATTAGAGTTGCCTCCTTTTTCTCCCAGTCCAGTTTTACTCCCTAAGGATAAACATAGCCACAATCTAATGTGGAATTTCTTTTCATTGCCCTTTTGAGTTGGTCTATTGGATCCCTGAATTGAATCTGTCATATTCCCTCTCCCCTCTCCTTCTTCATTTCACTCTGTTTTGTTTTATTTTGCTGGAGTTCACTTTTTTCCAAGAAAGTTAATGGAAATTCAATTAAATTAAACCTTATTTTGTTCAGGGCTTGCCACTGGGGCTTCTCCATGAGGAATGCTCTCTCTAAGAAAATCAGTCACCATGATGTAGAATATCTCAGGGAAGACTACTGAATGATGGCAGACAGCAACGGGGGGTGTGGTGGGGTTGGGGGGGGGAGAGAGAGAGAGAGAGAGAGAGAGAGAGAGAGAGAGAGAGAGAGAGAATATGTTGGTGCACTCAAGTACTAGGCATGTGGGTGAAGCCTTCTAGTTCAGCCCAGTGGCCAGCTGCTGTCATGTTGTCATGTGATGCAGGACCACTCAGCTGAGACTTGCCCTAATTCCTGACACACAGACTCAAGGGAAATAACGAAGAAGGAATGAATACTTGAAGTTACTACAAATTGGGGGTATTTGTTCTAGAGCCAGTTGTCCATACTTTCAGTGGGAGCCCCAATTTCCCCGAGGAGTTTATCTTATTTCTTTGGAGAGGATCATTTCAATTTTATTCTGGAGGTTGAAGTAGCTGTATCAATGGCTCTTTATACAGAAGATTAGGGAAAGGAAGAGAGATGTGGTGATGTACACATCTGTCCCCAAAGTCGTTGTTAAATGAACCATTTTGGGTTTTGTCCATCTTGCTCCCATCATCTGAACCTCTCTTCTTCAGGTTTGAATCTCTGCTCAGAGAAGAGAATGTCTCATATTCTTCAGTCACGTCCTAAGGACATTATTGGCTGTTTCTTTCTGCTCAATTTCGTCCATCAATTTATTTCCATCCACCTATTATCTTCTAGAAATTCGTCTAAATTCTCAGTGCTGACAAGGACATAGCGTTTATCTCTCTTCTCAGTGGTGTTTTCATCCTTCCATCTTAAGAAGACATAGTCTTTGACTATGAAGCTACAACATACTTCATTGCTATTTACCACATCTGTAACATTGCAATTGAATAGATATATCAAAATCAATATATTGATTGATTCTAGCACATGTTAATGTCCTCTCCAGGCAGTTAATTCCAGAATAACAAATATATAGCTGTGGTATCTTTTCAAACCCTGAATTATGATTTGTGCCCTGTCCATTGCATGACTGTATGAGCATGCTGAAAAATTTTAAATTCATACAATGGGTATCTTTTGTCATCACCTACTACGGTGTTTTAAATACATTTTAAGATAATTCATGATCCAATGCTTTTCTAAGTTATTTTACACAGTATTTTGAGATTTGCCTTTTTTTTTTTTCCTTCTAGAAGATTATCCTCAGGGCCTTCCTCTGGTCACCTGTAATAATTGCTTTAAGAGTCCTCAGGATGATAAGTTGTGTTTAGTTTTATATCACAGAAGAAGTTAAGGTTGGGGTAGAAAAAGTGTTAATGATAACATCCATTCAATCATTGCAGAGTCTAACATTTAAGTTCAATCACCGATCTTATCTTCAGTTCTCCCTCTCATAAATCTTATTCACCAAACTAGACTAGTCCTCACTGTTGAAAGATACCTAATGCTTTCAGGTTCCCATGTCTTTACTCAGGAGATTTTTCCATCTGAAAGGCATGTTCAATCCTATCTTTGCCTGTAAAAATCCTCCTAATTCAACTTAAATGCTGTCACATTTAGGAAACCTGTGTCATTCTCCCAGCTGAATTTTATTTCTCTTCTGAATAATCAATCATAACACAGCATCTGTCACTTTTTATAGTTTTTGTTACTTGCAAACATTTTAGCTTATCTTCTATATATTAAAATATGTGTGATAACTACAGTATCAAAAATCTTTGTTGGTTGTTTTAATTTCTTCAGTTCTTGCTCACCATATCTTGTTTCTTTGTTTGCTTTATTGCCTTCACAGTGTGATGCTCATTATATCTGTAAAATTATTTTTAGGAATAATATTGGGTTATGGATGAAGGTATGCTCCTCTACAGAGGATATGCATGTACTTTCTTCAAGTATCTGGAGGCACTACTTTTCTTGGACCACATTAAATCAAATTCAAGTCATGAGCTTCTTTGGACTATCCAGTGCATATAAAATCAGGCAACAAAAATGCCCAGGTTAATCTGAGTCAACCTTATCCCAGGGATGTAGTGCTTTAGAAAATGATTTAATTGTGGGTTTATGTTCCCCACATTGTGTGAGTCATGATTATTAATTTCTTTTCTATTACACAGGGCAGGGTGTAAAAAGAATAATTTAAATTTCCAGGATTTAGTAAATGCCTTCAAGGAAAAGCATCTGAGTTCACATTTTCCCTTCAAGTTTGGTGGGAACAATATCTTATTATTTTGTTAGTTTTTAAAAGCTGTCAATTCTTAGAAATATTTTTATTTAGGATTTTTTGTTGTTGCCGTTTTTCTTTAGTTGGTCTGGAAAAAACGTTATGGGCAATCAGAGGTGCTCAAAGCACAATATCTACCTGGCTCCAAGTCTCTATTATAAGTCTACCTCTTATTATACATTTGTGTATCTGTCAATTAGCCTGCTGTATTGCAGGCTCCTTCAAACCAAGGACACATTTTATTCCTTTTTGTATCTTCTCCTGACTCCTTTATTTCATAGGCACTAGAAAAAAATAATTTTAAAGTTTTTGCATGTCAGTTTTTGTTGTTTTTCTATAATTTGTCCATTTCATATAATTTTCCATACATTTTTGACAAAGTTATCCAGAATATCCTATCATCTTGCTATGAATGTAAGATCTGTAGTGATGTGTCCTTTCCCCATCCCCGTTAGATTTGTTATTGATTGCTCTCTTTTTTATTGCTCCTTGATTATTCTTGCCAAAGCTGGTCAGTTTTAATAGTCTTTTCAAAGAATTGAGCTTTAGACTTTATCGATGCCCTCTATTATGTGTTTTTTCCCCCTATTTCATTATATTCTAAGCTTGTCTTTATTTTTTTCTTTCTCTACTTTCCTGGAACTAAATTTATTATTTTTCTAAATTCTTGGTATTAATGCTAAGCTTATTGATTTATGTTTGAGCATTCCTCTTTGCCAATATATGCATCTTAGGCTATAAATTTCACTCTAATCATGGCTTGAATGACATCAAATTTTCATTGTGATATCTTCTTTTTCCTATGGGTTATTTAGGAGTATATTTTAAAATTTCCAAATATAAGAAATAACCCAGATTTATACCAACACTAAAATGGATAGATTGTGGAATTTTCCACAGGATGAAATGCTACTGGCAATTACAATGAAGGTATTTCTGTTACACAGAGTGACATGTAGTAATAATATCCATAATATTGCTGGTCAGGAAAAAAACCACTTTTATTTGTGCACATGTATTATACAAAGATAGATATACATGGTTGAAACACAGACAAAACTGAAATACAGTAGGATGTTAATGTCAGAATAGTGATTATCAGTGTAAGAGGGAGTAGCTGGGATCAGCAGGGTACAAGGGGTGACTTCCAAGCTGCTGGTGATATGCTAGTAATATCTGTTATTTAACCTTAGTGTGATTTGCCTGGATATGCTCATTTGCCTCTTCTCAAGATCCTCTACAATTATAATTTGTGCAAATTAATGTTTGCAAATTATACAAACATAATTTGTGCAGCTTAATGTTTGTAAATAAAATGCATGAAAGACTGTTGAATTTATTCAACAAATGTTGTTGAGTGA
The DNA here is from genome assembly GCF_004115265.2 of Rhinolophus ferrumequinum. Taxonomy (NCBI): domain Eukaryota; kingdom Metazoa; phylum Chordata; class Mammalia; order Chiroptera; family Rhinolophidae; genus Rhinolophus; species Rhinolophus ferrumequinum. Next base: position 16,120,897 of record NC_046300.1, read on the forward strand.
TTACTATCAGCAAGATACTACATTGGACATCAGTGGGTATAAATGGTGACTAAGATATGGCTTCTACCTTTACAACATTATAACTTAAAATTGAAAAAAAAATAAAAAGAAATTGTATAACTATTTCTATGATACATATTGGAGTAGGTGTCATAAAAGGACAAATATGGGACTTATAGACACATAGGAGACACAAAGAAAATCTCTGTCTATAGAGATAGTTTAAGGGTTGATGGGCGAAATGACAGTGGAGTTGGGTGTCCAGGGTTGGGTTAGGTGTAAAGGTGGAGATAATCCTAGCAAGAGCCATTTTATTGAACAATTACAATGTACCAGGCATTAACTCATTTAACCTTTACAACACTCTTGAACAGGTACTATTTTCATTTTAAAGTTAAGGAACTCAAAATTCTCATAAATGATAAAACTTGCATATTAAGTAATTTTTAGAAAGAGCGTCAAGAATCAAACCCACGTTTGTTTGGCAGTAAAGCTTAGGTTCATAGACTGTTCTCTTTCCTTTCTCTTAGGAGGAGAAGGACATGTCAACAAAGCAGGAGAGTGAGCACAGAGTTGCAGAGGAAAGGAAGTACAAGGCATAGTTTGAGACAACCAATTATTTCAGCTTATTGTTTTGTACTTACAGAGGAAAAGCAATCCCTTAAGCTCCTCTCCCCTTGCCCATTCTATTCCAGGCAGTGAGTTTTGATTAAGAACAAACTACTGAGAGGCATGTGGTAAGTAAAAGGGGTAAATAGAAAGGCTCATTGTGGGGACAGAGCCCCAAAAAGCAGTTTCCAGGCTCTCGGCCTCACATAGAAAGGTGCTGGCTCAGGTAGTAAATGGCCATCAACTGTGATCAAATGGCCAGCAGCTGTGGCTAGTTGGCCGTCAGCTGTAACCAGTGAGCCATTGGGCACTAATATAACTGCCGTGGCTACGCTAGCAGAAAAAAAGGGGGAGCTAGCCAGAAGATGGTGGCTGAGCCTGCAAGCGGCACAGTGAGGGTTGAGAATTGTATTGCTCCTGGTTCCTGTGTCTCCAACCCAGCTGCCAGTGAGAGTATAGTGGTATGACTCCCCTACCTATGGCTCCGTGGGTGTTCCTTTTTGGCCTCACCATGTCCTGCGTTCTTATGTGGGGAGTGGGACCAGAGACCCCACCGGACACCCTGCATGACACTCATCAACATGTTTTTTTAATTTTATTGTCTTAATTCTTAGGTTTAGAGGGCGGACATCCCACCAATTAAAGTGGATTTTTGAATTTTTTTTCCTTTTTTTTTTTTTGCAGGATGCACCTGGAAATGGAAAGTCTGAGCAGAAGACAGAAAAAGGGTAAGCTCTTTGGGCATTGTCACCCATTTCTCTTTCCATAGTTGATGCAGGTGTTAATTGAAAACCGTCCACATTTTTCTCAGATGAAAAACAAAACAAAACAAAGCTGGTTTTCTGGGTCTGATTTTTCACAAAGCCCTTGAACTTCATCCCCTCATTGGAAGGCTATCAACTGGCAAACTGTGTTCAATTTGTCTTTGGCTAGCAAATGTTTTTAAAATTAAAAAGAACAACACAAAGCAAATTAAAATCAAGTCTTTATAAGGAACATAAAAAGGTTGTCTCTTCTCCATAGGCATCATCAGTCCTCGTGTTTTACACTGAACTTGCATCACTCACTTCCGTCATCTCCTGGTCCCAGTGAGCATTTCAGTCTCCCATTTGGAATGAAGGGTAGCATTGAGGTACCTAAACTTTTGAGTCAGAATACATGTATTCCTTAATGTGTTATTTAATCTATCTTCCCATCTGTAACATGGAATAAAATATCCCCTCTGAGTTATTATGTATAGCGTTCTTAGCACAGGGGCTGGCATAAAGCAAACTCCCATTAAATGTTACTACACGTTGCTGTGGTTATTGCTATAATTACAGATAGTCTGGAGCCCAGTATAACAAAGCTTTCTCCCCATTCATGAAGCCATAATTCCTAGTGCCTTTCCACCCTGCTTTATTCCTTCTTTATGGGGCTCAAACATCCAAGCAAAGCTAACTTTCTCTAACATAGGAGGTGTGGCCCTTGAGAATTTTCAGTATGCTAAATTTACTCTTTTAATAAACTCACCCTTACTAACTAGGGAAAAATAGAGGTCATGTCCTGGACCAACCACTCCCGTTATCCAAGGGAGCCTTCTGATTCCAGTTCTGTTTAGCGTCTTACCCAAAGCAATGACTGATGTTTCAAAGTCCCACCTGAAATAACATTAATCCTTTAGTTAAAATATAACTACATGATTCTCAGCTTACTAGAATATTGCCTAACTTTCATTTTGGCTATTTAGATAGCATACTAGTATAAAGCAATTCTGATTTTTCTATTAGTGTTTCAGACATACATAATCCAATGACAACTCCTATATTAAAATGCAGTAGAGGACTCTGAGGTCTTAAAAATTATGAGATTTTAAGCTGAACATTGCTCTTGGTGAAAACGAGGGATGGAAGTCTTGAAGTCTTTCAGCTCTTTTACAAATACCTTAAAGTTTAATACTTTATTAAAAAAATACAATAAGCCTTATAATCAGGTCACTAGGTGTATAGTATTTAATGTTGCTTTTATGGTGAAGATTTTCAAAGGATGTTCTGATTTGTTATATGTATAAAATCAAATGTTATGTGCAAAAACCTTTCATTTAATCTCAAAGAGGGTAAGGCACAGTAAATTAACTTGATATTGCATCTTTGCTCAATTAAACTAGATTATTTGTTGAATAATAATAAAAAATGAATTTTACTTAGAAATGACAAAATAATTTAGTTTTTTCAGATCAGTACTCACAATAGACAAGAACTGAAAACAAACTAAGCATCAATCAATGGACAAATTGTTAAAGAAAATGTGATGTGTGCGTGTGTGTGTGTGTGTGTGTGTGTGTGTGTATGATGTTATTCAGCTTAAAAAAGGATGACTGTACTGTCATTTACAAAAACACGAATGAAACTAGAGGGCATTATGATAAGCAAAACAAGCCAGACAGAGAAAGACAAATACTATTTACATGTTATCACTTATAAGTAGAATAATAAAAAAAAAAAAGTCTAACTCAGAGTAGAATGGTGGTTGCCAAGGGCTTAGGATGGGAGCAACGAGAGGAGCTGGGTAAAAGGGTGCAAACTTTCAGATAAAAGATGAATAAAGTGTGAGGATATAATGTAGAAAATGGTGACTATAGTTGATAACACTGTATTGTATAATTGAATTTTGCTAACAGAACAGAACTTAGTGTTCTCACTAAAGCAAACAAACCAACAAAAAAAGGTAAATAAATGAAGTGATGGGTATGTTCATTAACTTGTTTGTGGGAATCCTTTCATAATATATACATATAGCAAATCACCATTTTGTATTCTTCAAATATGTCACAATTTCGTTTGTCAATTATAAATCAGTTAAACTAAAAAATAACTATTTAATAAATATAGATTACATAGAATAGACATTCTTTTATATATTATATATTCTGTTATCTTATGACATCTAATTTACCTCTTATTTTATATATTTTTTCATATTTGATATTTTAAGAATACATGATATCACTTTATATATAAAGAATATATGCATTCTTTTATGTTTTGTGGAATTCCTATTTGAAGCCATCTTGTCCTGGACCTTACCCTACGGGGATCTTTATGATCACTAATTCAGTATTTACTTATTATAGGTCTATTCAGATTTCTATTCCTTACTGATTCACTTCGTATTTTTGTTCATTTGTTTGTTTTTTGTTTTCTAGAAACTTGTACATTTTAGCCATGCTACATAATTTGTGGACATACAACTGTTAATAGTTTTTTTCTTATTATCCTTTCTACTTCTATATGGTCAGTATTAATGTCCTCTCTTAAATTCTTGATTTCAGTAATTTGAGTCTCCTCTTTTTTCTTGGTCAGCCTGAGGTTTTGCCAATTTTGTTTACTTTTTCAAGGAATCAAGTTTAGGTTGTTCTTTTCTTTATCTTCTATTTCATTAATTCTCACTCTAATCTTATAATTTATTTTCTTCTGCTGTTATTAGATGTACCTTGATCACTTCTTCCAGTGTATTAAGGTAAATGATTATTGATTTGTGATCTTTTGTCTTTTATAATATAGGTTTTTAGAGCTATAAAGTTTCCTCCAAGCATTGCTATAGCCCATAAATTTTGTTACAGTGTGTCTTTATCATCATTCATCTCAAAGTATATTTCCATTCCCCTTGTAACTCTTCTTTGAGTCATTGGTTATTTAGAGTATATTACTTAGTATATTACTTTATTACCAGTTTCAAACTTGATTTTTGTTATTGACTTCACATTATATTTCCTCGTGGTTAGATAAGATACTTGGCACGTTTTCAATCTTGTTTTACATTCATTGAGGTTTGTTTTATAGCATATGGCATATTCTGGAGAATTTCCAATGTCCACTTGAGAAGAACATGTATTCTACTGCTGATGAGTACAGTGTTCTAAAGATGTCTTTTAGATTTAGTAGGTTTCTAGTGTTGTTTAAGTTTTCTATTTGTTTGTTGATGCTATGTCAAGTTGTTCTATACATTACCGAAAGTGGGGTATTGAAGTATTTAACTATTACTGTTGAATTGACTATTTTTACTTTAATTCTGTGAGTTTTCACTTCATGTACTTTGGGGGCTTTATTATTAGGTGCATGTAAGTTTATAACTGTTATATCTTCCTGGATTGACACTTTCATCATTATAAAATGCTCCTTTTTATCTCTAATAACATTTTACTTTTATTTTAAAGTCTATTTTGTTTGATATTACTATAGCAACTTGAGCTTGCTTATAGTTTCTGTTTGCATTACGCGTCTTTTCATGGTCATTTATTTCAACTTATACACATTTTTGAATCTAAAGTGTTTGTCTTGAAGACATCAATTAGTTGGAGCTTCCTTTTTAATCCATTTTGAAAATCTCTGCCTTTTGGTTGGATTGTTTAATCTGGTCACATTTAATGTTGATATAATTGGATTTGTGTCTGCCATTTTACTTTTTGTAGTCTTTATTTCTCCTATTAGCTTTCACTTTTTCATTTCTCCTTTACTGCTTTCTTTTGCATTATGTGAAATTATTCTAGTATAACATGTTTATTCCTTTAATAATTTTTCACTATTATTTGAAGTTATTGTTTTAGCTATTTTTTAGAACTTATCATAGTAACTTTATGAGAAACTTTTCAGTTTTTGTTGTGTGATTCCTTAACTGCATCTTTGTGCTAATTCTACTTATTTTTGCAATGGTACTTGTGTTGAAAGGCAATGGAATATAGGTTGCTTGCAAGGCAGCAGTGTTCATGTGTCTGTGTCCATGCCTCCAAGTGCTTATAAAAAAACATGCAAACATGGTAGAACCAGGTTGATGATATAATAAGGAGGCATTGTTCAAAAGTCTTTTAATCAGTCTACTCTTCATGGACATTTGACAGATAATGTAGTCTAAGTCTGCTATCATCTCTACTCATGTACAATTAGTTCTCCTGTAGCCAATAGGAATTACCAGTTGCAGGAAGCAGTCTGTGAATTGCAAACTGCCAGAGATCATTGCTTTCTCTTGCTCTCTCTGCAAAGCATGGGTAAATTAATGAAAGGCTTTATCTGTATCATAAAACAACAGTTTCCACAGCTCTCAGAATGCAAACAGTAACATCACAGAAGCGTGCTGCAAAGATTAGTGGCAGAGAAAATTAATGAATAATGTAGCAAGATCTTAAACTAGATTATCCCACTGAGGTAGCTTGTCAGAGCACAGGGTAGCTTATTTGACAATCCATCTTCCTCAGCAGAGACTGAGTATGTGTTGGCCAGACTCATTAGAACACCTCGGTGCATCTCCTGTCCAGTATTCTTATATATTAAGTTCATGCCAAAAGACAAAGTGGTGATGGGCCAATGTTTGAAGCCACAAATCACGTGGCACATTGCATTCGTATCCACATAAACCAGGAGACATTAGCTTGGGGGTCATCAAGAATAAAAATAAAATAATTTTCCATTATAAGCATTTATTTCATGAGAAAGCAACTTAAGCACTCATAGAAACTTCCACTAAATATTCAAACAGCAGAAAACTGTTTGGAGTAATTAAGACAGCATCTGTCTAGGCTCATGCTAAATTAGTTGAAACAAATAAACTATGCAGTTAGACTAGCCCATTATATTAGCTCGTCTAAAACTTAAGAGTATCACTATCATGGCATGCAAATGTTTCTAAAACATTTATATACCCAATAATATTTTGTCAGAATAAACATCACCTAGTTATACTAAAGTCCTCTTCTAGACATGATAAGTCCTATGCTGGAAGAAGAGTGGAGGGTAATAAAATTTACATAGAAAAGCATGATCTGAATAGAATTCAGTCCAAGGTCAAGACACCCAAATTGTATTTGCTTGACTCTATTCAAACCAGAAAATCTAAGTCTCATTCACAAAACAAAAACTCATTTTAGTTGAGTAGGACTAGGCTATCCAATTCCATCATCCTGAGTTTTGTGTGGTTCCTGGAGTGGACACACACAGGAGCCCAGATGACAGAGCCACAGGGCAGTAGTTCATCCAGGGAGTGGCATAAGTCTCCAGCGAACTATATCTTGGGGGCCATTAGTGCAGTTTTTGTACATTTGTTTGTTTAAAACAAATTCTCCTGAGTCTAGAAAAATAAAGGGCGTTGTGCGTCTCCCAGGTAGGCCTGACACTTATTGCCCAGGGTGAGTCCCAAGGGCAGTTTTGGCATGATTAACTGAAAGATACTGTACTCTGCTCTCTAGGCTTTTTCTCTTTTCTCTGATGAGTTTTCATTTCCTTTGTGTTCTTTGGTAATACTTTGCTCCATTCTCCATCTCTCATATTTGAAGCATTCGCCAAATGTCTTTGACTATCGGTTGCCTATTTATGTTAAAGATTGAGGCACTAAACAGCCAATTGGAAGTTCTATGTGTACAGTGGGGAAGCGGGGGAAGGACTGACTTTGGGTTTCCACAAATACTGGTAAGGTAGGGGTGAAAGATTTTGTTATCCCCTTAACTGTGGAGGTAGAAGCCCACCTGCCCAATTTTTAGGCTGCCACCTTTTGCAGTTCAGCACCCCATTTTCCCTCCCTGGATTCCTTCTTGTTTAGTTTCTTCATAGAACAAGCTTCTTCTTCTTCTAGGTTAGAAATGATTGTGTGCGGTTTCGAGAGGAGCTAGGGATCTAATTGCTGTTCATACAAACTTTAAAACAGTCCTCCAGATTTATAGTTTTACCAACTCTACTAAGTCATTAATCCTCATTCAAGCAACCATCCTGCATATCCCAAAGGTTAGGAGTCATCTCTCATCCACTATCTCCTCTCTGTTTCTTTGTGTCTTGCAATCCTTTTAGTGTGAAGGAGGTAAACGTGTGTGTCTGAGCTATAATCTTTACACCGAGAAATATCATGCTGAGGCTTTCTTACCACTGCATATTGCAGGGAGGGATAGCTAGGCAAATTACGGTTATAAACTTCAATCAAATGCCTTCTTTTGATTATAGGAGAGTTCGGTGACACTTTCTCCTTTTACCACAGATGGAAAGATTCAGATTATTAGCACATTCTCACCAATACAGGACATTTGTTACCAGTGACAATTAAATTCTACTGTGGCACACAGCTGCCACAGATGAGAGAATTTGATAATTTCCCAAATATCTTGAAATGAGTGAGATAGACAAAAAACCCCAAACAAACAAACAAACAAACAAAAAACCCAAGTAAACCAAGACTAAGGTTTAATATGGTTCGTTTAGTAAGACGTTTGAAAGCACTCCAGGCCATAGAGTCAGGAGGAGCCATCTAGCCTACAGTGGGGCAGCCATCATGGCTGTCATATTAATCATCTATTGGATGGATGTCCTATTAGTTATCTATTGCCGCATAACAAATTATTACAAAACTTAGTACTGAAAGAACAGCAAACATTGTCTCTCACAGTTTCTGTGGGTCAGGAATTCAGAAGTGGCTTGGCTGGGCAGAGCTAGCTTAGTGTTTAATGTGAGGTACACTTAGATATGTTTAACAGGACTGCAATCCTCTGAAGGCTTGACCGTGGCTGGAGGATTGGTTTCTAAGGTAGCTCACTCACATAGCTGCCAAGCTAGTACTGGCTGTGAATAGGAGGAGGCCTTTGCTCGTCTCTATAGGAGCACCTTGAGTGTCCTCACAAAACGGTACCTATTATACTCCAGAGGCAGCAATCCAAGAGGCAGAAGCCCTGGTGGCCTTTATGATTAGTCTCAGAGGTTAGATACACTGTCAGCCATGACCAGCCCTGATTCGGTGTGGGAGGAGACTAACAAATGTGTAAAATACTAGGAGATGAGGATCATTAGGAGCTAGTTACAATACATGTAAAACCCTTCAATGGGTGTAGAGAGGCGATAAGGAACAAGTGGAGTGTGGGGGTTAGGGGTTGCTGATAAGTACTACCAAACAGATAGTACTTAGTAGGAAAAAAAGAGACACAGTGTATTCAAAGTCTTAGACTTAAAGTGAATGGGATGCTAGACGGTTTGATATGGCTGAAGCTCTTCGTGGGTAGAAATCATGGCGGGAACTGAATCTAGAAAAGTTAACAAGGACCAGGTTGTGAATCTCTGCAGAGAAATCAGAAGGGTGTTCCTGGCATAAGAGAACTATGATGGCCAAAAGAAACAAGGAGTCTTAAAGGCAGGGAGATGGTAGCAAGTAGGAGAAACATCAGAAAATGTATCTGCCTCTCTATATTTTATGTTCGTTTTTGTTTTCTTTTGTTATTACTGTAAGTTGCTGATGTTCATTCTGAGCTTATAGATTCTTTGAAGAACTATTATATTAAATATTTAAAAAATGCTTAAACCTTCAGAAATGAGCCTATAGAAATGACATGTTGTTGTTTAACAGGTGTGAACACATTTTATTAAAGGTGAACTGGGAAACCTTTATTCCTCCAGCAGAGCCAGAATTTATTTTTTGCTTATTAGTGATCTCCGTTACTGCTCTGCAAAATGGAAGGGCCATCTGGTGTGGAATAGAGAGTAGATTGGAAAAGCCATGAAGTTCACAGGATCAGCTTTCAGTATTCTAGGGAGATTTAGAACACAGGGGGTATCCACAAAGAGAGGTTCTGGTCCAGGCAGATGTACGGTTGTGCCTCTCAATCTCTATTTCTTCTTAGTCTCTGTGTCTCTGTGTCTCCCTTATCTCTATCTCTCTGTATCTGTTTCTTTCTCCCTCTGTTTCTCTCCATCTTACAAAATACCCTGTGAAAATCAGCTCACAAGATATTTTCCAAGTTGATGTGTGGCTAAACGGAAAGTGAGTTAAGAAATATCTGGTGATGTCCTACTCAGTTCTGTAAACTGGGCAGAAGAATCATTGCTACTCCCAGCATTTCATCCTTTTCACACAGCCCAAGATTCCTATCCCTTTCTATCAAATCTTACTTTTAGTAAACGGAATGGAGGAGTGGGAAAAGCAGATAACTAAAGGTTTAAGCCACAGCTCTGTATTATTTGATGACCAAGTCATGTAACCTTTCCTAGTTACTGTTGTTTCTTCTTTACGTTACCTTTCATCTGGTGTGCCAACCCGTGTTTACAGGATTTAAGGACTTTCTCAGTCATTTAGAGCTGGAGTAGTGATATTTTCCTGAGTAAGAAAATACATGTACAAAGGAATACAATATAGGTGGCCATTATCTATTGGATGATGATTAAGTTATCTACTATGTTATATTAAAAAAAAAAAAGGTATTGTGCATTTAACAGTGAATTCAGGGAAGAGGGTTCTCCAGAGATAATAGAACAAGTAATTTTTGACGGGAGTTGAAGGAAGTAAGATACAACTTTTGAGACACTGCCCAAGGAATAAAGCTAAAGGGTTTGACTTGATTAGGGGAGTACTGAGCTGCTGGAGACACAATGACATTATGGAGTGAAAAAGCAGAGGACAACTAATAATCACATTGGATTACATTACAACGTTGCCTTGAGCAGGCCAATGTTATGAACATGTAAAAATGGCAGAACCAAGGAGCTGACAGCCCAACTACTTTCTCTGATCCTGCCTGAAATTGTTTTTACAGCTATGCTTTCAAGACATAAAATTGTCTAATGTATGTAATATTCAGAGATGTCACTTATGAGGGGACCATCAGGGTTTATAAAACAACAAAATTAAAAATAAACTGGAAAGGTTTTCAAAAAGTCATGCCTGGGAATATGGATTATTTTAAATTTAATCAAAAGATAGAATCAATCATGCTATAAAGAGGGATTTTCAGATTCATAGAAATCTGTTTATAGCTCTGAGGGAACAGAGGAATCTACCTAAAGCTTCAACATTCTGGAGAGCAAGTTGCATCCAAATATTAACTGTACATGTCAGGAATGCACAGCTGGATATTAAAAATAAAAATCTCTTTATTTGCATGAACATAAAGACATTTGGTCATCTGAAATAATTTGCAGCAGAATCACAAAGAAGATCCACGTAAAAAGATGTAGGTTTCCGGAAATCTAGCCTGAGGAGATTTCAATTGCTCTTTTTCCTAATTATATCAGAAATAAATACACATTGTTAATAACTGAAAATATAAGGAGTATAGAGAAGAAACTAAAAATTGCTCCCTGCTACTATTAACATGTATTAACTATTAACAGTATAAGTCTTTATTTTTCCTGAAAAATGATAAGCTTGCCTGTCATAGACAGTAGGAGTTAAGCCATTTCTGTTTTATGAGTTATTCATATTTTCACTTTTTTCATAAATATACATTCCTTTTGTTTCATTAAAATGTTTAAAACTGAAGTTGACTGTAAGAATGGTGATTCCTTTATAATGCTATTCTACCAACATTGATAACAAAATTGTTTTTAAAAAATATTTATTTTATTCTATTTTAAATATAAATTTATATATTTTAGGTAGACGTGATTATTTGATATATGTATCTCAAACACAGTAAAATGATGACTACAGTCGGGCTAAGTAAAATTTCTCACATAACCAATTTTTTGTGTGTATGTGGTGAAAGTACTTGAAATCTACTCTTTTAGCAAATTTCCAATATTCAGTCCAGTACCATTAAGTAAAGTCATCATGCTGTACATTAGATATCTAGGCTGATTCACACTTCATAACTGCAAATTCTTATTTAAAGTACTCTATACCCTATCATTAAGGCCTTCAATATGTATCATGAATAATATTACCTAAAAGATTTCTGGTACTTATAATGTAGTTCTGAGTAAGAGTTACTTGTCTAATATATTTATATGCATATATAGGCCCTGTAAGCTGTAAGCTGGGAAGTTTGGTGTGAACACAATGATCTGATTTTAAGGCTATCTATTGAGTTCTTCCAAGGTCAGTGATTTTCTCAGGTCTCCTGTCAAGTCAAAAAATAAGCAACCCTAGAAGCCTGGCAAAACAGAAACATGAGTGCAACTTGAAAGGTTGAACAGAGAATTTCAAATATCTAATTGACTTCCTTCCAACGAGGGCTCAATCTTGGCATCCAATCTGCCATCTTCTAATTTCAGAATCTTTGACTTAGGCTAGTCTCTTGAGTCTTAAAGTCTTAATGTCTTCCTGTTCTTCCTATTCAGTATTGGGAACATGTGTTCATAAAAGAATCACCACTTTCACAGCAATTGGATAGAATAAATACTTCAATTGAACCAAACATAGTTTGTTTTCAGTTACTGTTCAGTGCAAAGCTCTCCCTCTCCTTCTATAAGGCTCAGGCAATCCTAAAATAAGGCCCTGCCCTCATCATGCAGACATTAAGTGGAGAGACTGACCCACACACTGAATGGTTTTACAATGTGGTGATAGAAGAAAAAGGATAGGAAAGGTTTGTAACTCACAGTAAGTGGAGAAAAATTAATGGACCGACAGAATTATCTAAACTTCTATGATTATGTTAGTGAGGGGACTTTGTTTGAAAGATGGCTGTCTGCTAAGAATAGTTTTTTTGATTTGTTTTTGTTTTTTGTTTTTTTTCCTCCTGGGAACCATGTTAAAAACAAAACAAAACATTGATGGTTAGTATTCTGTATCTTGTAAGACAACTGGTTTTAGAAATTGGTTGGTTAAAAAAAAGTCTAAATAATTTTCAGTTTATTGTTCATTGGTGACATGATTTTGCTGAACTAAGAATGAAAAAACAATCTGGAAAGACAGAAAATATTTTAGTTAGAAACCTCTAACATTACCAATAGGAATGTCAAATGGTAAATTTACTCCTATTGACTCACTTAATAAAAAGAAGGTTTAGTCTTCTTGTTTATTTTAATTTTATGTGTCTCACTATCCTGCCACATTAGCAGCTGTGGCACAAGATGTCAGAGCTCAGGACTTATTTCTGGCATGTTCAGTGACACTAGGTAGGACCAGATGGCCCCTAATAAATAATAAAACAGAAGAAGTTCCTGGATACCCAATGAAACATTTACTTCAGTGTGGACCTAGCTGCGTCATTACCACTTTTGTGTAAGCAAATAAAAACCTTACACAGCACAACCTAACTGATAATCCCCAGTTGGCAGTAGCTCCACCTAACACATCAAATACTTAATGTGAAACTATATATACAGGGAAATATTGATGAATGACCCCTGTATCTTTCTACCCATACTACATTACAGCTTTTAGAATACATGGTTAAAAAAATGTCATACTCAATGATGTCATTCAAAATTACTGCAAGTCCATCAGCTGCCTTGGTTCCCCACATATATTTTAATATAGTGTCTTCTATCCTCTCAAAACAGCAAAATTCTAAGGCAAAGGTGATAGTGAAGTTGAGAGGATTCAAATATGTATGGACTTTGCCGAGCGAAGGAAGCAGAAAACAATTATTAGTATTCTGGTTCTATTTTTAAAAACCCAACATTAATAGAGTGTAAACATAAATCTCATATTGGTTTTTCAGGTAAATACAAAACCAGGGCTTGCTGTTGTGTGTATCTGTGCTCACTATGGCACTAAATATTTGAAATCCTGAAATGACTGTAGTGGATAAAGAACAGCATTACTTTGATCCCAAATCATCTTCACTTTTCAGCAAATTCTATACTTTTCAAAAAGTCATTCATCTGAAACTCAAATATAAAAGCTGCTACTACATGCTCAATGACACAACCATAACAACTATGTCTGGATTTCAATCCCTGGCACCATTATTAGAATTTAAGTAGATGTCATAATAGAGGACATAGGCATGAACCTGCCACGATCCTCATGGTCCCTTGGACAGAGCCCATGGATCTTTGTCACTGACAGGAAGTATGCTACTGAAAGAGGCATTGGGAAAGTTTGATGGCCCTAAAGATTGACCCAACCATAAACCATCATTTCTTAATATCTATGGAGTACCAGGATTACTTAATATTAGTCCAGCATTTTACAATGTTTTATTTAAAGAAGTTTTACATCCATGACTTCAGCCCACCTCACTGTATCTACATAAAGGAGGTAGGATAGATACTGTATTTTAAATTATAAGAATAATGTATTCAGAAATTTAATGACCTGTTCAGTTTCTACAGCAACACTAGAATCCAGATCTTCATCTCCTAGGCTTGGCCTCTTCCCCAGATATCAATGGTAGCATAAAGAAATAGTTCTCACAACAAATTAATAAATGGATAGTCTGTCATCACTTCCTGAGTATAATATCCCAGCCCCCAGCTGACATAATCATGTAAAATTCTATCATTTCTCAAAATAAATATGTGTTTAGTAAGCATGCGATATGTGCAAAGAATTGTTCAAGGTACTTTGTAACAAGTACAAGGATGGACTCAATTTTTGATGTCTCTATAATGATCACTGAGTTTAGATTCGGAATCTATTGAAGAGCCTTCCAGCTTTAAGATGATCTGATTCAATGACTTGAGATTCCAACTTGACACATAAGACCAAACCGAACACTCATGTCCTTTTTAAAAGCAAGGTTTGAAATCAACCATGTATCTCCCACACTGCATACGCCTCTCCTCGATTGTGCTTTTGCCACCTTCATGTGCTATAGTCAAAGCTTCCCTAATTAGGCAAAGCTGGTGCTCATATACTTGCATTAAATGTCACCATATGAAAAAATGCTCCACTTCACTAACCATTAGGGAAATGCAAATCAAAACCACAATGAGATATACCTCATACCTGTTAGGATGGCCATCATCAACAAGACAAATAGTAAGTGCTGGAGAGACTGTGGAGAAAAAGGAAACATCATACACTAATGGTGGGAATGCAAATTGGTAGAGCTGCTATGGAAACCAGTATGGAGGTTCCTCAAAAAATTAAGAATGGAGTTTCCATGTGACCCAGCAATCCCTCTCCTGGATATCTACCTCCAAAAATCTGAAAACATTTATCTGTAAAGATATATGTACCCCAGTGTTTACTGCAGCATTATTTATGGTGGTCAAGACATGGAAACAACAAAGTGTCCTTCGATAGATGATTGGGTAAAGAAGATGTAGTATATATACACAATGGAATACTATCCTGCCATAGGAAAAGATGAAATAGTGCCATTTGTGACAACATGGATGGATCTTGAGATTATTATGCTCAGTAAAATAAGTCAGACAGAAAATGTCGAGAACCATATGACTTCACTGATATGTGGGATATAAAACTGAAAGCAACAAAGGAACAAGACAAACAAAGAAACAAAAACTCATAGACACAGACAACAGTTTAGTGGTTACCAGTGGGTAAGGGGGGAGGGGGTGGTAGAAGAGGGAAAGGGGGATCAAATAGATGGTGATGGAAGGAGAACTGACTCGGTTGGTGAACACACAGTGCAATACATAGATGATGTATTATAGAAATGTACATTTGAAACCTATATAATTTTACTAACCAATGTCACCTCAATAAATTTAATAACAAAAAAGGAGTAATTTCATCCCCGGACCAGTGATTTACTGTGTGCTTCTTTTCTTGAAACCATCTGGATCTAGCTAATGCCTGGTATCTTCGATTACTTAATGGTCCCCCTTACAACATAAGCATCAAGACGGTAAAATTTTTGCCTATTTTGTTTATTGCTGAATCACCAGCACCTAAAATTGTGCCTGGAAACATAAGCAGCTAAATAAATACTTGTTAAATGAATAATTGTTTTATTACCTGATGATTCTAAAGCAGAAATGATAAAACCAATCAAGGCTCTGGATTATTTATCAGTTTCTATTTTTGGCATGTTACCTGAGTTAATCTGGGTTAAAGAATTTAACAAAGAATCCTATGTTGTAACCTAACACTAACGATTTACAAAGCATTTATAAGAGATGCATGCTAAATCTCAAAATGTTCAGAGATAGGCGTGTTAACAGATTTCCCCTAGGCCTAACTTCCCCTGGTAGGAATAAGTACAGTGATCATGCTAATCTAATCTTCCCACTGGCAATTCACATGCATTATGCAGGCCTTAATGCCCACAATGCCAGTCTACAATATGGCCATGGCAGAGATGAAAATAGTACCTCTTTTAAAATTTTTTTCCCTTTATGAGCTACAGTTTCCTCACCTTATAAACGTGTGCTTAATGATTAGTCCTGTTTAATCTATAAGGTGATTTGCTAGTAAGGATCTAACTAGTAATTAATAGAATGTTCTTTGAAAAATAAAGTGTGAGACACTTAATACTTTGCTTTTCTGTAAGTATGGAGTGCCATTTCTTCTAGTCAAAATATGGTTTTACACATTTCCTCCTCACTGGCAGGACACTGAAATGTTTCCTACAGCTAGACAGTAACCTGTCTCATTACTACCTCCTGAAATTTCAGTGTAATCATCATGTCCCTTCTCCATTGCACATGATACTCAGTCTAAAAAATTCACTAGGGAACACTCTTTTGGGTTTATAAGCTATCATCTGAGAAACACACTATTTTCTTCTTAGAGTCAGCAATAATCACTGCTACAATCAACCGGTGATACATAATTCCAACTAGTACCTGATGAAAAACTGGGGAAATATAATCTAAGAAAAGAAAGATTTCTTGGAGGAGGAAGAAGAGGATGTACTTGGAAAGTTCCAGAATGAAAGGTGTTCCTATAATGGGTTCCAGATAGAGATGAAGCATTAGTTCTGAGTAGACCTAACATAATGGCAAGGCCTCAGGGATCAGAATGGATAGGAATAGAAAGGCCTTCAGGCTTACCTTTATTGAACTCTAACTTGGGCAAGCCAAATGCCCCTTTGCATTAAACTTCTAGCATTGTCTGCGTGTTGTCAGGTATGTAGAAAGTCTGAAGATGTTTTTCACTCTTTCTCATTGGGACAACAGTTTATAAATCCTGTTATCCAAAGAGAGAAATGAGGCACCCAACAGATAAGAGACTTGTTGAAGGCCCCTCATTGATTGAACTGACCTTAGAACTTTAGTCACTAAATGCCATCTTAAGCCCATGCAACTAAACTAACTTGCTTGATTTCATTTAGAACACAAAAGCCTAGCATGGCCAAGATTGAGCGCAAAGCCTGCTAGTGAACAGGCTAGGAGAGGGCTCTGCTGCCTTCCAGACTCTACCTGTTTAATTTGTGCTCCCCCTTCCTCCTGCCTGATTTCAGCCAGTGCATCCAACACCGAAGAAAGGAAAATGAACTCATAATGAAAACCATGAACCCCAGCGAGCACCAGCTGTCTCTAGAGAGCATTTGAAAGAAAACTGTGCTAGCTTTAAATTGTTCCTCAGAATTTAATTATTGAAAAGCACTTGAAAATCTTGGTTTTGGGATGCTATCTACTCATCAATGCATTTTTATGACTTCACACAAAAGCTATTCTCAGGAATGAAGCAAAGACGTTACGAGGAATCTACATAGAGAGACTTAGCAGTATTCTATTTAAGCAGCATTTATTGAATAGTCAATAGTTCCAGGAACTGGGGACTCGATATATAAAGACAGATCTCTAAGGGCTCCATACTTGTCTCCACCATCTCACTAGATACCAGTCATGTGGGTCTTGCTTTGGGTCAAGTGCACTTGTGTATGAGTCAGGTAAAAAGGTAAACCATCCCAACTGTCCTGGGGGGTGCCTGAGGCTGTGCCACAGTCAGAATATTCAGGGATGAAGAAGTTTAGAAAAAAGTTGAATGCATAAGTCAGTCCTTGAAAGGGTGGGTGAATAGGCTGAGCTAATCACCACATATTTAGCTACTTTACAGTCCATCTTCCCTCAGGGTTAGCACAAGGTATTGCTCTTAGCTGCAGCTTTGGTTTTCCCCCGTCAGCTACACTGCCCTACAATGAGCAATGTCCCTTCTCCATTAACCCAGTCCCTACCACATTCCTCACCAGCATCACACCTAGATACATCTACCTGGATTGCACTAGTATCATTCTTAGTCTCTGGGTCAAATGAAGGGTCACTCAAAGCTCCAGAGGGAGCTTCTATAAATCCATAATGGACTAGAAGTCTCCATCATTTCCAACTGAATTGACATTATGTGAAGATTAGGAATGGTGGGTCCAGAGCCCACCACCGCTGGCTAGCTTTAGTCAGAGATGGTGCTAGTGTTAGAATAAGATACCAAGCAATGAACAGAAAATACCCAACAACACTCAAAGTTTTTTTAAATAAATTCAAGTCGATCAAGCTCCCATCCATTTTCCTGCATTTCTTAAAAAGTGATATTTGTAAAACAATTCGCTGAAAGTGCTGCTTCCTTTCAGTCAGACCTCCATTTTTAAAAAACTTCAATTGTGTTTTTGCTCCCAAGATACTACCCAAACTGGTCTTACAAAAATCAACAATAACTTCCATGTACAAAACCCAAATGAGGGGCCGGCCCGGTGGCTCAGGCCGTTAGAGCTCTGTGCTCCTAACTCCGAAGGCTGCCGGTTCAATTCCCACATGGGCCAGTGGGCTCTCAACCACAAGGTTGCCGGTTGGACTCCCACAAGGGATGGTGGGCTGCGCCCCCTGCAACTAGCAAAGGCAACTGGACCTGGAGCTGAGCTGCGCCCTCCACAACTAAGATTGAAAGGACAACAACTTGAAGCTGAACGGCACCCTCCACAACTAAGATTGAAAGGACAACAACTTGACTTGGGAAAAAAAAAAAAAAAAAGTCCTGGAAGTACACACTATTTCCCAATAAAGTCCTATTCCCCTTCCCCAATAAAATCTTAAAAAAAAAAAAAATGAAACAAAACAAAAACCCAAATGATTCTTTTCTATGCTCAACTTCTCTTCTCAGCTCTAATTCACAGAGCTGAATATTACAGCCTTCTTAAACCTACCTGTTGAGCCATTTTTTCTCTTTCACCTTAATAGCTTCCTTCTTCTTTTCCACTCCATATTCTGGTTCCCTGGGTTTGATGCTAGGCCCTCTTAGCTTTAGTGATTTCATCCATTCCCAGTGCTTTAAAATGTCATTCAAGTGTGGACCACAGCAAGAAGGATATTTCTGCCTCAAAGCTGTTCTCTGTATGCCAGAGTTATTTATCAAACTGCTATTTGACTTCTCCATTTGGAACTCACACCTGCATTTCAAATTAACTGGTCCAAAATGAAAATCTTAATTTTCTTATTTTCTTCCCCAGGCTGATTCTTTTTCTAGACTTTCCCACCTAATGAAAGGGCATCAACCCAATACTCAGTTGCTTACGTTAGAAACTCAGCATCATTCTTGATTCTTCCTTTTGTCAACACCCCAGTCTGCTATATCAGTAAATCCTATCAATTTTACTTGCAAAGATATCTCAAATATATCAGTTTCTCTCCATTTCTACTGTTAGTTCTTTAACCTAAGACACTCTCATCTCTGCTTGGTACATAAAGTGTGAAGAGGATTTTTTTCCCCTCATCTGTAAGTCACTTTCCTACTAGCTAATCTTGGGCAAAACTCAGGAGTTGTCTCATGTCCCCCGCAGATTCTGGCCCTTCTCTTTCTTGTACTACCTTCTTCTCATCCGTAACTTTAACAAACTCAGGTTTTCAGAAGCCTCTAGCTTCCTCATTGCTCTGGAGTGACCGTGGCTTTTCACTGTGGCAACTCTCAAAGCCAGGCAGTGCTCTATATTCCTGACTGCCTCTTGCCTCCTTCCTCCATCCGTACTCTGACTCCTGTAATGTTGACTCCCAAGTTGACAAAGACTATCCCATTTTTTTTGAAACAACACTCTATTTTCCTACATGGGCTACCCAAGACTCGCAGAGACCAAGGCATTTCCATAAAAATATATGGCTTGGATAAAAAGCCACTTTTATGAGCCTTTGGAGGGTTCTGCCAAAGAGATAGAAAACAAGCTTAACTGTCTTTGTGTTAAGGCATTTCAATAAAATGTATGGAACATTAGTAATGGATACATGTATATAGAGAGATTCCAGATTTGCTAGCAAGAATGAAAACATACTTTTGGAATCATCCGTTCAAAGTCCATAATTTATAGATGAAGCAATTTAACCTTAGGGACTACCAGGCTCAGAGTCCCACAGTGAGTAAATGAAGCAGCAGTGACATATCTCCTGGGGTGACTGCTCTTTCCAAAATGTCTTGCTGCCTCCATTGCAATTAATTGTTATGAGATTGCTTTGAAGTACAATAGGTACAGGAAATAAAAGATTTAATAATAATAGTTACTGTCTACTTCAACATTCCAGGCTATGTTCTAAGCACGTTAGTATGTTAACATTTAATTCTTGCAAAACCAGAAATATGTAAATTAAAAGTAGTATCCAGATTTTATAGATAAGGGAACTGAGGCTCAGAGAGTTTAGTACACTGCTGGTGGCAACATACCATGCCGGCATTACTGGTGAAACTTGGATTATGAACCCAACCAGCGAGGCTGCAATCTCAAGCACTGTTCTGTGGGTCAGTTAGGAGTGTCCACTTAAGAAACATCCAAACCTGGAGAGAACTTTTCTGACTTTATTTGAGCCAAACTGACAACAGTTGCTAGGGAGCAAAATCTCAAGGGATTGAGAAAATGCTCCAGAGAATGGCAGTTTTGCAGGTTATTTTACACATTAGAATAAAAGAAAGAGACGTACAGAGGGTTACATAAAATCCACTGGTGGCAGATTAAGGGGATCGGAGAAAGCAAAGAAGGGAAATCCCTGAGATTGGATAAAAACTAAACTAGAGAGACACATACTTTGACCTCGGTGGGCACAGGAGAGTTAATGATTAACATTTATAGCACAGAGAGATGGTATTGGGGGAACAAGATAACAAGGAGGTGTTCTGTGGTCCCAGGCTCTAGTGCAGCGGTGTGCCCTGAGGGGTCTGGAAAAGGATTACTCTGACATTTCAAAGGTATGTTATCTTAGATGCAAAAATACAATAGACAGCTTCACTTACGGTAAACGTTGACCTTTGTTAAGGAAGCTCCAGGAGGAGGATGTGCCTATTGGCCATCACTCGCTTGCTTTTCGTTAGGAATTCTTATGTTCAGACCATCCTCTGTGGTTACTTTCAATGTCCAAGTTTGGAGGGCCCGCCATGCTGGCCTCCCTTGAGCTTGTCAGGTTCAGCGCATGGTCCTTTTTTGTCCACAGGGGAGTAACACTCACTGAGCACTGTTATGTTTGCTGCTGTGAACCACTCTTTACCTGCATTGGTTCAGCTACCCCTACACAACCAGATGTCACCTGGAGAAACTGTCATTGCTGACAAATTCTACTGCACCTGGGATAGGAAACCCGTAATTCTTCTAGAGTTTCTTCTGGAATCTTATATGTTGTTTACTACCGGGGTTGCCACAAAAAGTGTACACATGACTTGTATTCATCTTTTGTTATTGGTATGTATTGAGTATTACAATTTTAATACAGTTTTTTCCTTTCTTAAAATGTGTATACATATTTTTGGCATCTTCTGTATTTATCCCCCAAACAGACACCTTTCATTCACCAGAATTCCCAAAACCAAAGCCTTTTTCTGGAGCAGTCCTTTACTGAGATTTGTGGGTGTGAGGGTGTCACACTGCAATATAACCAGCAAACAGATTAAAATGAATTATTATTAGACAGTCATTTTCTTTAGATCTTCAGCTACTCTCCCAGGCTGAACGCCCTCAGGGGCCCTACTATCCCCATCCTAGGGGGCTTATCTCCAGTCCCAGAAACTTGGAAATTCTTATTTATCCATGTAGGGCAATTTAATCCTTTTTATTTTACAAACTTTCTACCATGCCCTGAAGCCAGTATTGTCACAACTAAAAGGCCCATCATTTTGTTTTGCTAAACAGAAGGTTACCTACTTTGCAGAGAAATGATAAACCACTCCCTTAAGGGGTAGAACCTGCTGCAGTCAATTGTGGTTTTAAATAATAATCTCTCTCTCTCTCTCTCTCTCTCTCTCTCTCTCTCTCTCTCTCTCTCTCTCTCTCTCTGATGGTTAGCCACATTTTAGCAGACAGAACACGGAAGTTGAGAGACTTGCCCTGCATCACCTTCTTAGAAAACAGGGGACCAGGGCTTCCATGTCAGGATTCTCCTCTTTCCAAATCCTGTGCTCTTAAAACCAGCTTTCCTCTGTGCTTATTCTCCATCAGCAGTTCTAGATAAAAAGTTTTGCATAACCTGTCATAAATCTGTACATGTTCTCATACCTTCTCAACATCCTACTCATTTTCCATATAAATGTATATCTAATCTTTTACAAAATTAATTTTGTGGTGAAATAATTTGACAGTACATTTGTAAATGGAAAATTGTCAGATTTAGTTTATGCCCTCAGAAACACTGATTCTCTAAAATATTTATGTTTTTGAAGGTAGCAGTTAAAAAGTCTTTGTAAATTTTAACACCCCATCTGCTTGCTTCAGCTATATAATTCTCATAATTTGTAGTGAAGATATGCAGTCAACAAATGAATACATTATTAGTGCAAAAATAAAAAGATACCATACAAAAGTGGTTCATCCCCACCCACAGCCAAACCCACTCTGTTCCCAGTTATTTCTCTTGTCTTTTTTGGTATGTTCCACATCTTTCCTGTGAGCTTTTTAAATGTTTACACATACTCACACATACACAGTTTATATTGTGTGGTTGGAAAATAGTAATTTCACTATTTTTACATAACTAGGATCACACATTAAAAAAATGTTTTGCTTTTTTTCCAATCAACAATATGCCTTGGAGACCTTTCCACATTATTCTATGCAGAACTTCCTTCCTCCATCATCTTTCTCCAAACTTACCACGAGAGCCCCCCTAAATATTACCCCTTTCCTCACTGCCAGCATGATTTTTAAAAACACAAGTATGATGGTTACTTCCTGGCTCAAAATCCTCCAATGGTTTCTGAATGCAATTAAACTAGAATCCAGACTCTACATCATGGCTTCTGAGCCCCTCCAGGAGCTGCACTTTCCATCCTCTGAACTTACCTCTTAATATTCTCCCACTCTGCTCTTATTCAAAGATTGAATTTACCTTGCTATTCATTCTGACTTGAACCCATTCTGACTAAAAACCTAATCTTACTGTGCTCTCTGCTCAAATGCTCATGACTCCAAAAGCTTTTCCTTGGATAGCACCCTTCTATGCTCTCCATCTTTAGTTTTCAAAGTAGTCCCACTAACTATAATTGTATTACACATTTGTTTATTTGTTTTCTGTCTTTCCATTCAAATGTCACTTCTAAAATGACATGAATATTGTTTATTTTACTCATCCTCTTATCCCCCAGAAGCTAAGATTGTGTCTGGACATTCACAAATAAAGAATTCACCAAATAATTCAGTCTCAATCTTTACAACTGCTGCAAAGTATTTTGCTGATTGTCTATATTATTTCTCTTGTTTTCATGTCTGTCTGTTTGTTTATTATGCTATTATAGGCAAGCTGCCATGAACATCAAGAGAATGGTTACATTTGGAGGGAGAGCAGAACCTTCTGCATTATCTTGCAGTTCTACTGTTTGATCTAAGAGTGTTTGATTCATAGTAATTCACCAAGGTATTCATTCATTTTGTCTGGTTTTCTGTACCTGAGTTTCATTTTAAAATTAAAGGCTGGAGAAACAGAGAGTGTATGTTAGTTTCTGAGTCACACAGTTGGTTCCAGCCAAAACCTCAGACCCACGGGGCATGGAAGAGGAGGGTAAGCCTAGGGTACACTGGTTCTCAAATTACCTCTCTACTTGAATGAATTTGCTACCATCATCTGTCTATATCTTTTTAAAGGTATCATTTACCCAGCAAAATCCATTTAGGATTCTCTCTACTTGATGAATGAACTTGGAAATGCTAGGTCTGGTTGTTCATTATGGCTGAAAAAGCAGTTAATAAGATAAAGGAGATTTGAGTCACAGAGGCTCAGGAGCACCTGAATATCATATCTCCATAAAAACAAGCATTGGCGGCCACTGCAGTATATTCCCCATTGTATCTACTCTGATCTAATCTTCAAGAATTTAAACAAAGATTTCATCAGTCACTGATATAATTCTACCTATATTTATTTATCATTCCAACCCATTCCACTTAATCTGCTGATGACTCCTCCCTTCCTTCTGGGTTCCTGTTATCACTAGGTCTCAGGATTTCTACTAGTCTAAAATGCTACATCAAACCTTCCAGTTCAAACTCCAGGTCCTAACTGAAAGAACAATTTCTTTTAAAAAGAAGAAAACATATATTGATGAATTCTGAGCACACATCCATTGAACGCTTTCTATTTGAATATTTAGGCAAATTATTTTACACCTAAAATTTAACGGTATGATGGTACCTGTTCCATCAAAGTAAATCTCATTACCTTTCTAATCAAACAAATCAGGGGAAAAGACCCAACAATTCTAAATTAAGGAAATAAAATACCTTTGGCATAGAGGGAACTGATTAACTACAAAATGGAAAGGAAAAAAAAAGATGGATATTGTTGATATTGGTCAAAATTCAGTTAACTTCTTAGCAGAGCGTTTTGTACTTAGGTCAGAATTATAATGCGATAATACCAAAAAGTAGCTATAATGCTTTAGGTAAGTCACTTTTTCTCACTTGAAATGAGTCACTTGACCTCTAAGATTCCAACTATCTCTACAATTCTTTGCACAAATACCCACTTTTTGATGCTATTTAAGACATGGCTTTAAAGATGTACATTTTTCTAATTTGAGAAAGTTGGCAGGAAAAATCCCTTGACTTAGACGTATTTTTCAATTTATTTTTGTTAGGCTATTTCTGGCTCAGTGAAAGGACACTAACCCAGACCCAGACTCATGCCCTACTTCCAGAAGTAAAGATTTAGTCTGTTATTACTTTTAAAGTAAGAAAGCTTTTGGAACCAACCATGTCTTCACAGTGTTTTTAAGTGGATAGAAAATGTAATTGAACCTCTAGATGTTATTGTTATTTATTGATTTATAGCCCATCCTTCACAAGATTAAAAGAATTGCAGAATTTCAAGCAACTCTTTTTCCTTCCTAAGACTTGCTTATTATTTTTCCAGCAGTAGCTGGTTACAAAGGTTAAGTATGTAGAGCATTGCGTTCTTTTTGATGTGTGAATCAATCCACTATCATCCACTGAACTGGGCTTAAGGGAAGCTGAAATTCAAAATCCAGGCATACACTCCAAAGTGAAGTACTTCCCCGAGTTGTCCTTTATGTGATGGGTATTCTGCTGAGGATTTAAATTAAGACAGGACTTTACTGCTAGTGCAAGTGACTCTTGTAAATAGAAAATAATTTTCCTTTTGAAGCCAATCCACTGTGATGTACGTTATAGACCTGCTATAGTCTCTCAGACTATGAGCTCTTCAAGGGCAAGGCCTATGACTTATTCATGTCTGTGTCCTCAAAGAGTTTCATGTCTGACTTACCGTACTTACATCATAAATGATTTTAAACTAACTGCTCCTAAGTGCTTTCATGATATACAGCCATGTTGATGTACAATAAGCAAATGGCCTAGTGAATCTGTACATTTAATTCTTTCATTCATTCAACATGTACTCATATTCTTGATGTGTTAGATATGTGTTAAGAAACATATAAATGGAAATAATATGCAACCTAGTAAGGACAAAAGCAAATAGATCATTAGAAAATATGTAAATGAGAACCAACATTGTGACAAAAATTTTGAAATGTAATTGGAAGAAGAGCATATATATATACATATTACATATATATATATATATTTTTTTTCCCTTAGAAAGGAATATTTTTAACAGCAATATGAACTTCAAAGACACATGTTTTGGAGCTCTATAGTAGCTATCCATGCAGACAGGCTTCCAGGTGGAATGCTGGAGGGACAAACGAGAACTGAAGATACAGTTTGGAGGCTGCTGACCTGCAGATACCTCTGGAAATCATAATATTGCCAGGTGAGAGTGTAACAAGAGGAGAGCAGATGTCTTTGGGGGATCACCAGAAAAAAACAAGTGTGTTCAGACAAGGGATCGATCCATAGGCAAATGGGAAGAGCATAGTACAAAAAGAGTCAAAAGAGAAGAGGTTGTCAAGAAGGTTGTCGGTGGTGTGAAATATTGAACAGACCTCACTGGATCTGGTGATTGGTGGGTATAGCGATCTTAAGATCAGTCTCTGCTGATCGCTGGGGACGAAATATAGTTTACATAGTATTATATTGCATAGCAGTCTAATCTTTCTTTAATGATCAAAGGCACGATATTAAACTTCTCGGACCATTTTACAGATATCAACTATAAGTAAATGGCACTTAAAGAGTGTAGGAAATTGTGACAAATTTATATTTGTCCTTGAATCTATGAGGTCAAATATCATAGTATCTAGGACAGACAGAATTTCACATTTATTCTTATGATTAATGTTTGCTCACGAGCATCTCAGCTTCATGAGGTCAGGATCCGTGGTCATTTGCTCACCACTGTACTCCTGACGTATCACTGCCAGCCTGCCAGGAAGCAGCACTTAGTAAAATGTGCTGGCTGTCACATCACTATTGTTTTGCCAGCACAAAAGATCAGCTTTTCAAATTTATCTGCTACAGCATCCCCATTCTTGAGTGAGTGTTTGATTCTTCCTGTTATTTATTTCACAGAATAATGGTTTATGACTTCAGGAACGTTTTCAAAGAATTATATACAAACGACATATTTTTCTGAATACTTGTACATCTGAGAATGTGTTTTTCTTGCCTTCACTAAGGTTGGAGCTATGAATGGAAACCATTTTCTCTCACAACTCTTCAGGCATCCTGCCACTAGAAGTACTTTTGAGTTATAAAGAACACTGATGCAGAAATAGTTTTATTTTTAAATTAACATATACTCTTCTATCACATAACAGTAAGAAAAGAAACTAAACGGATACTTCATATCTCAGGTACAAGTTCTTGAGAACCAGTGCTTGAGATTTGCGTGCATATGATGAATTAAGGAAGTACTACCAGGAGATACAGGTAAGAGAGCTGGTGAGCAGGACAGGAAAGAGTGGGAAGGTAATCAACGGTGCAGTCTTAGGCGGAGTTCCATGAGCTGCAGCCTGATCCCCTAGGAAAACTTGGGAGTTCTGCCTCAGTTATGCCTCAGAAGTATCCTCGTCTAAGGCAAGGGAACTGGGCTTCCATATTCCTGCACCAACAGTCATTGGATGAGGATCACCCCAGGGAGATAGAATTCCTAGGCAATCTGGCTCTGCACACATTTAGGCAAAAAGGTTTCTCTCACAGCCTGATGGCAGTCCTCTGACAAGGAGTCACAGAGCGCCTGTGACTTTTGAGAGTAAAAGCCCAACCAAGCTGAGTGTGCTAAACTGATAAAAAGAGATTGGACCTGAAGGAACTGGAAGGATCACTGGCAATTTCTGTTACACATCCCCAATCCATAAACCTACTATACCATCCTATAGAACATACCTCTTCTACATTCCTAAGTCAGCTATCCATCCTTTAAAAAAAAAAAATCGCGGAATTACAGCGTTCAAACTGTTAAAGGCAGGGTTCTTCAAAGTAGGTGATATTCCCTGATTGGCAAGTCTAATGATCCTTGCTTCAAACAGCATGATCAAACCCCAAGAGTTTTCCTAAAGCTGGTATGCAGCTATGGACTGTCAGAGGAGTCTGGCTTACCCGAACCTGCAGAGATGTCCTGTTTGCAGTAAGCTGGCCATTTGTGTAGTAGGGTGGAAGTGAAGCTGTGTGTGATAAAATACCTCACAGCTTCTCATCCCACATGGAGGGAGAGAAGTAAAGCTAAAGAATCCCATACAATTCACCCTTAGCTTTTTTCTCATACTGTCCTTTTGTGAATCATTAGTCCAGTAATATCCCCCCAATTTGAAAAGGACCTACTATATTTCCTGCTAACCAGAGAGAATTGACTCTATAATGGCTGTCTCTTTCCTCCCCAGAATGCATTAAAATGACAAGACAGGGATAAGAAACGATGTCATCAAGCAAGGACAAAAAGAATGAGAGGAGACAACATGGGCATGAAAGAAGAAGGAAAGCAGGCAGAGGAGAGGTACCTGACATCTAGTGGAGGAAGCTGAAACTGAAGTGCCCACAGAATCTTCCCGCAGGACTGGAGGAAGACTCACTGACATACTCGGTCTCCTGGAAAGCAAGGCCAAGGCACACAAATTGAACATCAGAGAATTCACCTAAATTCCTCACACAAAATGGTTAGCTCACTTATATCTCTCCACCATTCTTTTGAGCTAACTATCTCTTTTCCATCCACAGGGGCTTGGAGGCTGACTCTGTGAAGATGTTGAGCTATACAAACTCTCAATCATGGAAATGGGTTATAATGAAACTCTTACAAAATGGAAGTTGTGTTAGAAGCAGCGAAAAAGACATTCTCCACTGCCGTGAAAAACAGACATGTGGATGATAGATTTTCTGAAATTTATTAAAATTATATGACAAGTAATACTTCCTGAAGGTTCTTCACAAAGAGATAAACGATTTGTATGTTCACATATTTTTTGAAATGTTTCATGATTTATTAACTAATTCACATCACTGGCCTTTTAGGTTACTTTATGGGTCTAAGATCACAAGCATAATCATTGCAGCTAGGTACAAATTAAATATCCTTTATCATTTACTATGATATCCAGACTTTATCATTTCTTTTAGGATATATTTTTGGAAGTAGAACGACCACGTTAAAAAGAATATACACGTTTAAAATATTCTAATAAATCCTGCCAAATTGATCTCAGAAATGTTATTCAGACTTCATGCAGAGATACATAGTATATAAAATAGGCCCTTAAGAGACTTTACAACATGATGTATAAAAATGATATAGAAACTCCTTAAATGACAGTTCAAGTTGAACATTTTTTTGTGTTTTCGTTACTTTTGTTATTTTTTTCTTTCATGAAATGCCTTTCTGGGTCTTTCCCCCATATTCTTATTGCTTATGCTGAGCATTTTTCTTGCTTTGTTATTTGTTTTTGTAATTTTGCCAAGCTATCATTTAAGGTACAGAAAATTAAATTTTATTTTATCAGATTATTAGAAGACTGTAACATAAAAAGTGAAAAAGAAAGTACCACAAGGCTTAGAATGAAAAAATGAAAATATAAAGTGGCTCATTATACAAACCTCCCTCCCACACTTATACAATTTCTTCTAACATTTTAATGTTTATTCTAGTATTTCTTCCATACCTCTAAACAGATTCTCAGGGTACTATTTCATGGTTTTCAGTGTTACACATAATCTAGTGACTTCCTACTTTAGATACTGAGGACTAATTTCTTTTACATCTTTCCCAAATTCCTCCTACACTTTCTTCCCCTTCATTTTTTTTCCAAAAAGTTACAACAAAAGATTTTTATTAAATCAATAATTAGCGTTTGTAATATTTTGACTGTAAATATTTTTCAGAGCAAGCCATGTAGTATATTATAATGAGATTTCCTTTCTTATAAACTCATGCTTTGCTACAGTTAAAAATTGCTTTATTTTTTTGTTGGGTTACTTGTAGACATGTCACTAACTTGCTCCAAATTTTTTTTTAAGATGGTCTTAAACATCAATTGATTGCTTAATTCCATTTCCTGTTCCTCCCAGTTTTACCAAAAGAGCTCTCTGGTCCCCTGTCTTCTTGCTTCAATCCAAACTAGTTACCATTTAGACCTAATTAATACTCTGTGTCCTAGTGGGACAATTTATCCTGAAAACTTTTTCTTTCTCAGTATTATTGCTACTGTTATTTGGTTTAACCTTTTGTTATGGGGGAGCATATCTTTCTGAGAGTGGCCACCTGTATTTTTATTCTTTGTCAATAGCTTTCTTAGTTAAGTCCATCTTTTTATTACCTTATTTCAATTTACTTACCAATTTTTGAAATTGCTTTTAAAAACCGTATCTTGAGAACTTAAATATTGCTTATTAATTTTTGAAAATATCTCTCCTATCATTACTCATGAACAATACCAGGTGTGCCAAAAAATGTATACATATAACTCGTATTCATCTTTTGTTATAGATATGTATTACTACAATTTTAATACGGTTTTTCTCCTTTCTTAAAATGTGTATACATTTTTTAGGCACCTCTGTAGTTTAGCTATGTAGGTATGCAATTCTAGATTAACATGCTTTCTCAGATTCTGATTTTTTCACCCAATGTTTATCATAATAAATATGGTAGCATTATGGTTCTTATCCTTTTGTATTTGGTCTGTTATTTTTCTTTCTTGGAACATTAAAACTTTGTCTTTAATCCAAGAGTTCTGAAAATTTTCAACAACATATCTTGCTCCTGGTTATTTTTATTTATTTACTGTACTTGTTATATAAGAGTTTTCAATCTAGAAATTCATGTCTCTCAGTTCTTTGAAGTAGAAATTTATAAATTTAAAGTTTCATTAATATGTTTAAATTCCTTCTATTATCGTCTTTCTCTATTTTCTCTTTTGGAAAAACTTACTTGGATATTATACTCTCTGGGTTGTTTCTCCATTTGTTTCTTTTTTTTTTATTGAGAGGATTCTTGTTTATTGAAGTTTTCACAAATTTATTATGCTATCATTTTATTAAGTATTTTAGACTTTTAATTTTTCCAGAGATCTTTCATGTTCTTTGATTGTTTTTTGTACCATCCTCTCCTTTTTCAAGGATGTAACATTCTATTCCTCATAGAGTACTAAGTACAGTACAGTAGTCTCTTCTCCATGGGGGATACATCCCAAGACCCCCAGTGGGTGCCTGAAACCATGGATAATAATAAACCCTATATACGCTATGTTTTTTCCTTTACATACATACCTATGATAAGGTTTAATTTATAAATTAAGCACAGTAAAAGAGTAACAATAACTAATAATAAAACAGAAAAATAATAATAATATACTGTCATAAAGTTATATGAATGTGGTCTCTCTCAAAATATCTTACTATAGTGTACTTACCTTTTCACTTAAAGGAAACGCTTTACAACTTCTATTTGTCATAATTTGAACTGCCAGCACTGCCAGCTCTCTTGTGTGTTGGGGTTGTTATTAAGTAAAATAAGGGTTACTTGGACACAAGCACTGCGATACGGAGACAGTGGATCTCATAACTGAGATGTCTACTTAGTGAATGACAGGTGGGGGAGCCTATACAGTGTGGATACTCTGGATAAAGGGAGGATTCATGTCTTGCACAGGACTGAGCAGGACGGCGTCAGATTTCATCATTTACTCAGAATGGTGCATGATTTAAAACTTATAAATTGTTTATTTCTGGAATTTTCCATTTAATATTTTTGGACTGTGGTTGACTGCGGGTGGCTGAAACTACAGAAAGCAAAACCACAAATAAGGGGAGACTATCTTATATTTTGAACTCTGTCCCTCTGCATTGTCTTGGCATTTTTTTCAAACTCCTTATTACACTTTGGCTTTGTCTTATTTTCTAACAGTTCTTAGGCTTTCCTTGAGTCTGGTGATCCTTGAATGACTGTTTATGTGTAAATATAAGTTACTGAAGCACTGATTGGAAGCAAAGTGTGTGTGTAGCCTTGATCAATGGATGAACCTTTTAATAAGTATTAGATTGGTGCAAAAGTAATTGCGGTTTAAAAGGTTAAAAATAACTGCAAAAACCGCAATTACTTTTGCACCAACCTAAGAGCTTCTTGATTCTTTTACTGGGGTTTTTTCCCTTGGGTTTATCGCTCTCCCTTATATAGACAATAGTATTATTCTTATAATCAAAAATTTTCAATATATTCACTTGTAATTTCTGCTGTTTCCATGCTTAGAAAATCCAAGACTTCTCCAAAATTTGTTTATTTTTCTTTACATTTAAATTTTAACTTTATTAGGAATATATTTTGTGAAATAAGGAATATCACTTTATTTATTCAGTTAGCCCATTATCTTTGTATTATTTACTTTGTATCCGACTGATCTGAAATGAAACCCTTACCTTGGTACGTATTTTTAGAGACTATAATATATTCAGTTTAGAAGGGCAGATCATGGAGTAACACAAGATTGTGTTACTTAAAATTCTCAACTTTTCTCATTTGACAATGAGCATGATAATAATAGGACCTACTTCTAAGGATTGTAGTAAAGAATAATAAATACAGTATATAAAGTCTTTAGAAAAATGCCTGTTACTGCTTAATAAGTATTAACTATCATATTAGATTTTCTTCTAGGTTTTTAATTATGTCAAATTGAACCATCCATCTATTTGACACACTTTTTAACTAGTAACTTTATAGCTATATATAGATCATATAAATATTTTTTTATATCACCTCCATTTCTCATCTAGGTCCAAAATTGTTTTAACTACTCCATAAATTTTTTCCAAAGGAAATTTAACTATATTGCAAGTGTTCAACATTCCACTAGAATTAAACAAAACCCAAAATGAATTAAAATAAAAAACACAACAATAATAGTAAAGTATTGATTATAAATTATGGTGTATGTATGATACATTTTCAGAGAAAAAATATCTTTACAAATTTAATTCTTACAATCTAGAGATATACAGTTTTCCATTTATTAATATATTTGATATCTAAAATTAAAGGTTTGGAATATTATGATCAATTCTGCATACTTTCCTTATATACATTTTTTATTATTATCTCACTTTTTAGCTATTGTGGGAATAATTTTCATTATGTTTAATAAATGGTTAGCATTGACGACTGATTTGTATACATTTAACTACTTCCTTGATTCTCATACTATTTCTGTTTAACATAATTTTATTATACTATTTTGGCTGTCACAATATCTATAAACTCATGCCTTTTTCCCTCAACATTCTCACTCTTATTTCTTTTTTGGCATCCACTAGAACTTTTTTAAATTTTTGATGAATGGCCATAATAGTGACCATCCTGTTCTTGAGTCATTGCTTCAAGTATTTCGTGGTTCAGTGTGACTATATTCATCATACAAGAAGTATCTTTTCAATCATAGTTCACTAAGTTTTCTACAAAAAATGTTGTCAAATGTTATCAAACATCCTTTTTTAAAATCAATGAGAAGATTCCTTTAAAATTTTCTATATAATAAATTATATTAGTAGATTTTCTTATGTCAAACAACTTTTATCGTCTTTCAAAATACTATTTAGTCATAGCGTGCAATATAAATTTGAGTTGCAATGGTTTTTAATTAACATTTATTTATATAAATCCTCTATAGTCGAGTTTGGTCTTTACATTTCTGTTGGTCTGTTTTTTAAAATCTAATTCCATTTGAGGGTTATGATAGCTGTATAATAGTAATGGAAAAGCTGGAGTTTGTCTATGTTCTAGAAGTTAACATTGCATTTTGTATTGTCATTCTTTGAAGGTTTGATAGACTTCATCCATAAAACTATCTGGGCTGAGGACTTTATTTGCAACTAATCATCACTGAAAACATATTTTTGCAAATAAAGTATGTGAATTGTAATGAAATGACATTCTAGAGACATGCACAGCATGAATCCAACATCTTCTATAGTTTCCAATAGTCTATTTATTCTAACAGTATGTAATTCTGGAGTAAATAAATAAAATCTATTGGAATTCTTATCACTAAGGATCAAAGGAGTGTTGACTTAAATTTCTTAAGCAAGATTCATGACTGCAGCAATATCTTTTTTTTTTTTTAATTCAAATGTGTTTCCTGTAATTCATTACTTATTCCAGAAAGGACATTTTAAATTACTATATATTTATATTTTTCACTTTTTTTTTTTTAAAATTAACCAGGAATAGATGTCTGTGAAACATTGCTTTGGGTACTTTAGATAATTTTTAAAACTTTCTTCCTCTATTATCACTCTATTCTAAAATCAGTTCTAGTACTTTATAATCTCTTAAAAAAGGAATTTCATCCTGATTTTCAGATGTGTTAGCATGGAATGTTTAGCGTGCTATTATATTTAATCTTTCATATGTCTATGATTATGTCCTCAAGAGTATTTAAAATTTTTTGTAATTGGTTAGCCTATTTTTGTAAGTTTGGCAAAAGTTTTATTTTAATGACCATGTTAAAAAACAAGCATTTATGGATACTTTTCAAATGTATCCTTGTTCTTTTTAATTTTTAAAATATTTATTATATTATGAATGGTTTATTAATTTTTTCCTCCTCAGGAAGGTTCACGTTATTATATTTTAACAATTTGAGTACTTAGTTCAATCATTTATTCTTATTTAATAATAAAAGTCAAGTCAATCAATAAGAAAATGACCAGTATATAAACTGTAATTATTGAGAGAAGTACAAATAGCCCTTCAACATAGCAATAATTTCTTAGCTACACAATTACAAACATGCAAATATTTTACAATGAAGTATTAGTGTGGTAAAGATTAAAAATAATAATAATTCTCAATATTAATGTAGTTTCAGGGGGAAAAAAACACAACTGTCATATGTTGCTGGTGGGATTTAAACCTTGGCACAAGGTTTTAGAGAACATTTGTCAATCAGTATCAAGTTTCAGTGTTTCTGGGTCTCCTGCACAATTTCTACTTCTAAGAATTTATTTCTAATGTTAGAACAACTGTGAAAAGTGATTTTTCTTATGGCCTTATTTTTAGTAAAGAAAAATCACAAATATGTAAATGCCTATCAATAGGAGAATGGCTTCAGTAATTATGATATTCATGTGATGGAATATCATTCAACAGTATAAAAATTAAGTTGGTAGGTTTTTTTTTTCCTTTTAAGTAGGCTTTGCTTCTCAGAGTGGTTTTAGGTTCGCAGCAAAATTGAGCAGAAAGTGCACACAGCTACTACACAATCCATTTCCACCACATGCACAGCCTCCGCCACTGTTAACATGTCTCACCAGAGTGATGCATATGGTAGATTTGAATAGTCTACCCTGGCACAGCATTATCACTCAAAGTCCATAGTTTACATTAGGTTTCACTCTTGGTGTGGTACATTCTGTGGGTTTTGTCAACTGTATGACATGCATCTGTAATCATAGTATCAGACAGTATAATTTTACTGCCCTAACATTTTTCTCTCCTTTGGCTATTTATTACTGCACCCTCCTTAACCACTGTCAACCATTGATCTTTATACTTTCTCCATAATTCTGCCTTTTCCAGGTGTAATATAGTTGGGATCATAGTTTATGTAGCCTTTTCAGAGTGACTTCTTTCACTTAATGGTATATATTTAAGGTTCCTCCATATTCTTTCATGACTTCATAGCTAATTTCTTTTTTAGCACTGAATGATACTTCATTGTGGATGTACCAAGTTTATTTATCTATTCACCTAATGAAGGAAGCTTGGTTGCTTCTAGGTTTTAGCAATTATTGATAAAGCTGCTACAAACATCCATGTACAGGATTTTCCGTAGACATGTGTTTTCCAATCATTTGAGTAAATACCAAGGAGTATAATTGCTGGATTGTATGGGTAAAAGTATCTTTAGTCTTAGATGAAAATGTCAAAGAACATTTGAAAGTGTCCGTATCATTTCTGATAGAGGACATCTCTTTTGCAAATGTTTTTTTGCAAATGTCTTTTGCAAATGTTTTCTCCCAGTCTGCGTTTTTGTCATCTCATTCTTTGACATCATCTTTCACAGAGTAGAATTTTTAATTTCAATGAAATCCAGTTTAACAATTATTTTTGTCATGGATCTCATCTTTTGCATTGTATCTAAAAAGTCATTGCTGTACCCAAGGTCATCAAGATTATCTTCTGGAAGTTTTTATCATTTGTATTTTACATTTAGGTCTATAATCAATTTTGAGTTAATTTTTGCAAAAGATGTTAAGGTCTATATCGATTTTTTTTCTTGGCCTGTGGATGTCTAGCTAGTTGTTCCAACACCATTTGTTGAAGAGACTGTCTTTGCTCCATTGTATTGCCTTTGATGTTCTGTCAAAGATCAGTTGACTATATTTAGGTGGGTTTATTTCTGGACTATTCATGCTGATCCCTTGATCTATTTATCTATTCTTTTGCCAATTCTACCCTGTCTCGATTAACATAGCTTTATAGTGAGTCTTGAAGTTGGGAAGTGTCACTTTGCCAACTTCGTTCTTCAATATGGTGTTGGCTATTCTAGGTCTTTGCTTTTCTATATAAGCCTTAGTGTCTGTTTTTGAATATCAACAAAATAACTATCTGGGATTTTGATTGGGATTCTACTGAATCTATAGATCAATTTGGGAAGAAGCAACATCTTGACAATTTGAGTCTTCTTTTCATAAACATGAAATATCTTTCCATTTATTTCTTTATTAAAGTTTAATTTACTAGAATTTTTTTTTTTTTTTACCTCATAGATCTTGTACATGTTTTGTTAGATTTATAACCAAGTATTTTATTTTTGTGGGCACTAATGAAGATGGTGTTGTGTTCTAAATTTCAGATTCCATTTGTTCATTGATGATATGTAAGAAAGTAATTGCCTTTTTTATATTCTGCTACATTACTATCATTAGTTATTAGTTACAGGTGATATTTTTCCTTGATTCGTTCAGATATTCTACATAGACGTTATCTGCAAACAAAGAGTTTTATTTCTTCCTTCCCAATCTGTATACCATTTATTTTCTTTTGCTTAATTACACTGATTTTTGAAGGTTGAAAAAAATCTTGCATACCGAGGATAAATCCCACTTGGTTGATGCATAATTCTTTTTATACATTCTTGGGTTTGATTTACTAATATTTTGTTGAAGATTTTACAGTTATGTTCATGGCAGATATTGGTCAGTAGTTCTTATAATGTTTTTGGTTTTATTATTAAGGTAATGCTGGCCTCATGAAACAAGTTATGAAGTATTTCCTCTGTTTCTATCTTATGAAAGAGACTGTAGAGAATTGGTGTAATGTCTTTCTTAAATATTTGGTAAACCCCTGATAGGCACAGAGAACAAGCTGGCCATGGGCAGAATTATTACACCACGAAGAGCTGCTGTGGTAGAATGGTCTCTTCAGAAGAGAGCACTACTATGAACTGACCATATGGTAGAAGGTCGTCATGTAGGCTTCACAATACGGCTCATGAAAGAGTGTGTGAAAATAACTTTCTAAAAGCTGAAAGTGGCATAATTCATGATCTTTGGGAGATACAGATAAACTACAGGATTCTGTAGGATTACTTGTATCCAGAATTTAACCATTATTAACTAATAGTATTTTCTGATTTTCTCTTAAAGATAATCAAAACAAAAACGATATCAAACAAACATTAAAGGAAAAAAATTCTTGTATATCTAATTTAGATTTTCCCCTCATCTTCTCTACCTCCTGCAACCTGACCCAGGCTTATAGTGAAGGGATGCCTAAAATAACTAGAACTATTGGTGCCACAGCTGTTCCTCATACAAGGAATAAATAGGTACAGACACTGTCAGATAGATTTTTTTTTTTTAACCTACTGCATTTCTAGACTCGTGTATAGTTTCTTAGCCCAATATATTTTCTAGTTCAGTGAGTTCTTCAAAGAATTTTTGTATTGTGGAAATGGACATGTGTGGTGTTTATTTGTGCTGCAAATAAGTATTTTCTTTCAAGTAAGAAAAGGAGTGGGAAACCATTTCTTGTTCAAAACCAATTCAATTTCCTTGTTGACTGTCAAACAAACCAGGGGTGAAATTGATCAATTTCAGAAAAAGTAATGAAAAGAATTGTCTAGGGATTCTAAAGAGTCAATTTTAGGCGAAAAATAATATGTAGATATACTTCAAACTAATAAAATTATGGCCAGACTGAGTAACTACAATCTTTTTATATCAACATGACTATCAGAAAAATACTTACTAGATTTCTTACTATGTATGGTAAAGATCTGACCAACCTTCTTTTTGGTTCCTCATATGTGAAGGTTCTCACATAACACTTTGATCGTCTAGTTCTTTCACCTGACCTCTGTGGCACTGATCAGATTCTTGTTGAGTAAAAGTAAAGTGTGAATCTATGTGTGGACGTTTGTATTGTGAGATAGAGTAAGGTGCTGGAGAGAAGTACAGAAGCAGTTGGCAACAATTCGGTAGAGAAAACAGATGAAGGGCTTTGTTAGATAGAAATTGTAATGCCATATTCAGGTATACGACAAAACCAAAATAGCTGGTGAATATGTTGCACATTGAGTTATAATAGGAGATGCATTTTCCCAAGTGGTAGTTTGATGTCATGGAAGACCTTAAAATGTAGTTGGAGGAATGAATTTTATCTTGGAAATATTTACATTGTTATTGTTTTCAAGCTGGAGATTAATATTATGATATTAGTGCATTAGATTTATCCAGTTCAGAGAACATGGCTGATTGGAGCAGAAGTCATTGAGATTCCCAAATGAGAAATCAGTTGCCAGGGGCTGGACATGTTTGTGAGAAAAGAAAAGTGACTGTACTTAGGTGCTGGAAAGGATAAGAATAACGAAAAGAAAGTTTGAAGAAATCACGACCATGATTCGCTATAACAAGGGAGAAGTAAAGATAATGTGACTCTTGGAATGAGATTTCCTTTGATACCTGGACACTGGTTTCTAGGACTCAGAAAATCAGGTTTCTCTTTCCAGCAATGACATCCACTAGTTGTTAGAAAACCAGTTATTTAAACTCTAAAAACCTTATATCCTTCAACTGATAAGAAGAAGTGTGGACTAGATTAGAGTGTGCCATTTCCAGTACAAGTGACAGCATTCTGTAGTCCCGTGACTGAACCAGACATCATTAATCAATCATGGAGCTTTCCCATTAGGTACAAATGAAGCCTCACCACACTTATCAATGAGGTTCTCTAGACAACCATTATTAACTAAGGGAATTTTGCCTTTACAACAAAACCGGTTTCCAATGTAGAATATAGATGTTTTCCAATGTCTCTTCTTGTTCTAGTGTTTTTATCCTCTAATTCTACTATTTGCAGTTTATGAAAACAGGGGAGCAGAAGACCCTTTGATAGGAATAAGAGAGTTGAAAAAGGGAATGAGGCAGAGGATGCTGGAGAAGGGGTGTGTGGAGCAAGTTTGTATCACCAGGTATTTGTGTTGGAAGGTCGAACTTGAATGAACTTGGTAACCACAGCTACAAATCTTTAAAATAGGGATAAGAATGCTTAACTGAATGAGTACTTGCTAAAGATCAGAGAAACACATGTTAGTGTACAGGGAAACCAGTGAGAAATTAATGTAGAAATAAAAAGTTTACCAAAATGAAAGTCCTTTCTCTTGTAGGGAGAGAAGGTGAATATTATTTTTCCCACATGGAGGAGCAATTGAAGAATCAGAAAGTCATTGTGAAGGGTAAGGATAACATGAGACCAAGTGGCCAAAAGCCAGGGCA
This sequence comes from Rhinolophus ferrumequinum, assembly GCF_004115265.2. Classification (NCBI taxonomy): domain Eukaryota; kingdom Metazoa; phylum Chordata; class Mammalia; order Chiroptera; family Rhinolophidae; genus Rhinolophus; species Rhinolophus ferrumequinum. The sequence goes on from NC_046300.1 coordinate 16,159,664, forward strand.
GCTAGATCCAGAATCCTAAACTCTGTCAACAACAATTCACAGAGACAAGGGATGTCCATTCACCATATATGTGTGCTTATGATACTTTTGGTCTGAATTAGTTTCTAATGTATGTATATTTGAATACCTGGTATAAAAACCATAGTTTTTACACCTGTCCCACCCAGCTATATTCATTTTCTACTTCCTGCAAGAACTTTGGCTAATGGACACGGACACACACACACACACACACACACTCACACAGAGTCACAATTCTATTTTAATTGCCTGTTTTTGTCAGTGAAGAAAACTCAAGTCAATAAGATTCCAATTTTGTAGCCTGCAGACTAATGCCTATGATATAGTACATAATTATTTCAATAAGCCATTTCCATAGAGGGCTTTACAGTCTGTTCTGAGTGTACATGAAGGTGACGTACAAGTGGAATTAACTGAAGGTTTCTGATCTTAGGGAGACTTTAGATCTGTGCAAGCAAATCCCATCTCATTTTGTCTTCATTAATAATTTCCTTCTCTATTTTCCTTTTTTTTTTAAGAAGGAAGAACTTTAATAAAGAAGTTTCATTAAATTCTATATTAAATGTTAATTGAATATACTAATAATCTAGATGTTACAGATTTATTTAAAATAATATCACATCCCTTAATAAGTAAAGGAACCATATAATGATATGGCTATTAAATTTATTTTGTAAGATCATATACCCAAATGATCTTAATTTTTACATTATGATATCTCAGGTTATTCCTTTACATGTATGGAAGACATTTCCTCGTCTCATATGACTGCATTCTCTCATTAGGTTGTCATTATTTTCTCATATTTTTATATCTTCTCTATCTTCTTTAGTCTTACACAGAGCTGTTGGTTTTCTCAGTTTTGTCTAGGAAAAAAATATACACTGCCCAGGCTTAAGTTTTTTCTTTCATTTTTATCCTTTCTTCTATTTTAGTACATTCTTGTATTCCTAACTAATGACTTCTCATCAGAATCTTCCCAGTGTCGCACAAACAATTCTTCTATCCTCAGACTTCATGCAATTGCTGAATTCATTCAGACTCACTTCCTATTATTACCCTGCCCCTCTGTTCTTCATATTTTTTATAGATAGATCAATCAGAATCAGGGACTGAACTTACCAGTCTTTCTAATAGTGAATGAATTTCTTACCCTGACACTCGTTGCATATATATATATATATATATATATATATATATATATATATATATATATATATATATATATATCTTTTTTGTTCTACTTTATCTTGGTTAACTCTTTTGCTGTGAAGTTTGGATATGTTTTCCTGTGGCTTGTACTATCAACAACAAAGATGTTTTGTATGCCATATTGGGTAACATTTTGTAATAAATCTTTTATGTCATCAATGCCATTAGATTCTAATTTATACTTAAATCTAATGCCACCTAGTATGTTTTGAGTATTTTTTGCTAAAATTCAATGTAATGGTAAATTTATTACCATATAACAAAGGTTTAAAATGAAAATAATGTCATTTATGTACAAAGCAGCTCAAAATGTTATTAAATGCATAAAATAGTCAAAATATCAACCTCTAATTTTTTGTGGATTTTTGACACACTTTGGAAAAAACACTAGACATCAATTAACGCAGTGAAAAAGTTAGGGGTGCCATGCAATCTGGCCTTCTTCCTTACTATCTGATCAATTCTATTTTCTTTAAATAAACTCCTTTGGGTGCAAAAGATGTGGCATCTTCTTTCATTCGGTTTTAAGAATATTATCCATTTAATCACCCTCCTCTGAGACACTCTTCTATTTTGCCCTCAGAGAACCCCATGTTGAAAGAATGTGAGAAAACTAGAAAGACAACAGAAACATTGAAGTGAGAGGCACTTGAAGACCTAGGACACACAGAAAAGGATTAAAAATATGGTCTGATTATGGAGGTGTTCACAGGGCATCATAAGGTAATTGAACAGAACATCTCAGTGGCCTGTGAGACTGGAAAAGAAAAAGAGGAGTAATAATCAATGGGGAAATGGACAATTCCATATCTATTGGTGAAGAGGATACATCCATTCAAGCATTCTGGAGGGTAATTTGGCCATTTGTGTGCAAAACTTTAAAGTGGTTCTTACCCTTTGAAAGTCTTCCCAGAAAAATTGGTACCAAGATATTGTAGTGTGATAGTTGCTCAAAGATACTTGAATAAAAACAATCAAAGCAGTGTAAACCAATTACTTTCTACTCCTAAGGCCACCATAATAGTCTGTATGCTCACATTTTTATTTAAGCTTGGACTGCTACTTTCTGGTTTTCCATTTATCCTGCCCACAGTGGACAAACCAATATTCCTGAAACCTTTGTTTTTAAATTTCAGTTTGCTGTTCAAAAACCTGCTGTGGCTGCCTACAGACCAAAGCATTTATTTCTAAATTTATCTGACTGTCCACCACACTTTCCTTGACTCCTTATCCAGGCGTATGTCTCATTACTTTTCAGAATGAACTTTAACATTTGTTCACCTATTCTGTTCCCTGAATCAGCCATCTTCTGCATATGATTCCATAAAGACTTTCCATCTATTTCCATCTTGCTCTTTGCCAGAGGAGGCTGACCTGCCCTGGCTAAGCAACAGGGCTCCTTATGCCCATTGGCTTCCCATAGGGCTTGACTAGCGGGGAGACCTGGTAGAGAAGATCAGAGAAATGAAGTTCAATGGGATTAAGGGTACACATTCCTTCCTGATGAGGTTGCCTCAGACTGATTATTTCCCTTGAAAGACGCTCCTGCTTTTTCAAGGCAGTCTATTCAATATAACGTTTTTCTTCCTGGGTTCTAATAGCCTTTCCCACTTCTTATCCCTTCACACCTGCTGCCACTAGCCTTGCACTATTGCTTGTGATTTGTCTCAGTTTATACACATCGTTGTAATCAAATCCTTTGTAAACTAGCCCTCCTCAAATTATCCTTATTTGGGTATATCTTCTGCTTTCTTTGGGATCCTGACTGATACACATCCCTTCTTTGGTAGATTCTGATATATGATTATAATGACCTTATGGCACATAATGAGGATTTTGAACTGTATCCTAAGAACAATAAGCAATAGTAAACCAATAAAGGGCTTAAGGAGAAGCAAGATGTCATGCTAGGTTTGTTTTGAAAGTTTCACTTTGGTTGGTAGAAACTTGATTTACAGAGAGAGATAGGGAGGTAGGGAGAATTTTTAGCAGTTGTTACTATTGTCCAGCTATTGTCTGTTTTCAGATTAGGCAGAAGTAAAAACTAAAGGATTAGATAAAGAATTACATATCAGAAACAAGGGGCAATCAGGAGAATAATGGTTCCCCAATGTTGTCTGCATCTTAGTCTCCAGAACCTGTGAGTATGTTACCTTACAGAGCTAGAAGGAATTCAGTTGTGGGTGGAATTAAGCTTTTTAATCAGCTGCCCTTGAAATAAGATTATCTTGATTTACCAAGGTGATCTTTATGTAATCCCAAGGTTCTTTAGAGGAGGAAGGCAGAAGTGTGAGACTCAGAGAAAGATTTGATGATGCTACACAGCTGGTTTTGAAGATGGAGGAAAGGGCTATGAGCCAAAGAATGAAAGCAGCCTCAAGAAGCTAGGAAAGGCAAACAAACCGATTTTCCTATAGAGCCTCCAGAAGGCCCTGACAATCTGAGATCCATTCCAGGTTCCTCACCTTCAGGACGCTAAGATATTAAAGTTGTGTTCTTTTAAGCCACCAAGCTTGTGGTAATTTGTTATAGCAGCAATAGATGGTACTACATGCAAAATTACATTGGATATGCATATAGATGTCTTTGGAGATATCACGTAGGCACTGAATTTTATGCAAAGAAGGCTTACAGGTATACGTTTGGGAATAATTTAGCTTTCACAAATCAGACTTTACTGGATACCAAGCACTGATATAAGTATTTTATATATATAAACAGGGATAATAGTAGCAACACTACAAAGTTGTTTAGAGGAGAATATGTATATATTCCTAGTAACCCAGTAACGCTTCATCTCTTCACAAGATGGTCTACACCAATGCATGTAACCACTACCTAGATGAGAACTTTCTGTGTATAGGTGTACTTGAAGGGGAGGTAAGAAGGAACGTGGGCTTTCTAAAAATTTTAGAGGGAGAGGGATGGAGAGTCCAGAAACAACAGAAAAGGACCAACAGGAAAAGATGTGTCTGCAGAGGGGATTGACAAGCAATATTCAAAGGGGTAAGAAGGCCCTCCACAAGAGAGAACTGTCCCAGACGCTGAGGCAAGCAGAGCTTAATGAAGGAAGGATTTCCAGCAGCACCAAAGGTTACTAAGATGTCAAATAGAATGAGCCTTAAAAATGGGTACCCAATTGCAGTTTGACCTCTAGGTACAAGAGACTGCCCACTTCTTCACATACTGGACCATATTTGACATTAGTAAATTATTTTGTTTAACTTTCTGTTATGAAAAATGTCAAAGACACATAAGTGGAGAGAATAGTATAATGAACGTCCGTATAGTCATCTTCCAGATATGACATTAACATTTTGATATGTTTTTTCTTCATGTATTCTTTCTGAAGTATTTAATAAAATTATGACACCATGTCATGTTCATCTCTCATTATCACAATTTGTTTTTAACATGTAAAAACACCTCCTTGTGCAACCACAATATCATTGTCAAGCCTAATAAAATGAACAATCCTATTATAATCTAATACCAAGTCTATATTCAAATTTTTCCCATTGTTTCAAAAATGTTCCTTTTCAATTGGCTTAAATATAAGTAAATTTTTAATCTTTGCAAATACTAACGTACTGCATATGGAAATTGTGTCTGTTTTATTTGCATGTAGTTACTAATAAAATTTAGTGTATTTTTTCATCATTTGCCATTTGTATTTCTTTGTCAGTGTATCAAATTTTCTTATTCTTTCACTTTTTTCTTCAGATTGCTTGTTTCTTAATACTGATAAAAGTTCTTTGTCTGAAATATATTTTTATCTGTAGTTATATAAATATATAAGATGGGTAAACTATATCTTTAGCTTGTCACCTTTGTTTTTATAAAATATATCTTCAGTACAAAAGTTTTTAATGTTTATTTCAAATTTAATTTTTTTCTGGAACTTATAATTAGAAACACCCTCCTCTCTCAAGTAAGATATAAAATAAATCATTCATGCTCTTATTGAGTACTTTTAAGTACATTATTATAAGTAAAATTTTAAGTGAACTGATATTTTAGTATAATGAGAAGGATGCAGCATACTTTCCAAACATAAACAGTCACATCGCTTGTTTGAAATATTACCCTTATCACATATTGATTCCAATATTTATTTGAGGCTGTGTCTGAAATCTTTAAATTATTTCATTGATTTTTATGTCTCTTTGAATATCAGAATCAAATAAGTAAGCTTTATATGACCTAGAATCTGATAAGCCTCTTTCTCTCTTGCACATTTATTATTTTTTAAAAAAAATTGCTAGCTTTCTCATTTTTTATATCAATTTTACTATATTATTTTCCAAGTTTGTTTCCCCCTCAGTGCCTGCCCATTCTCTCTTCTCTCTCGCAGCCCCTTTCTCTGTCTCCCACACACACATACACTCCAACTCATACGTACACTAATAAACTAATAAACTTCCTATCAACTCATTTGAAATGAAAATGTAAAGATCCTGGCAGGGAGTACTGGTGTCTTTGTAACATGGAGATTTCCTATCCAAGGTCAGTCTGTTAAGTGTTCTGCTTTATTAAAGCCTTCTTTGATGTTGGTAGGTAGACTTTTAAGTACTTCTTACATCGTATTGTACCTTACATAGTATTGTAAATTCATTGAGGCCTGCCATCTTTTATGTTACTAATGTGAAAGGAAAATTCTGTATATTTTCCAGTTGTTATTGTTGGCATAAATAAAATATATTGCTTTTGTAACCAGCTACTCTAATAAATTCCTATTTTTTCTTTCTTTTTTTTTTCCTTATGTGTTTTCCAGGCATGTATTTATAAGATCTTCAAATAATAATAATTTTGTCTCTTCCCATCCAATATTTTCATCTGTTATTTCATACTCTTAACTAATTGCTTTGACTATCATTATTATTGCTAAATCATAATTATATTCCTGGGCATGTTTTAATATTTCTGGACACTGTGTGTGTGTGTGTGTGTGTGTGTGTGTGTGTGTGTGTGTGAATGAGAGAAGTAGAAGAGATCATATCAAAAATTATCCATTTTTTTCCTATTTCATTTAAGGACTTAAAATCAGGAAACTCCATTGAATATTTTTTCTAAAGCATTTTAGTAGCCTTTGGGGTTAATTTAATTGATTTCTACATTTCTAAAAGAATACATCAAAATTTTACATTACATATGGTTTTACAATATATTTCCTCTTCTTATTTCTCAAGATATGATTATACTTCTTTTTCTTTTTTTTTACTAAGCTGTGATTGAGTTCCCTTTTTAAATCCATTTCAAAAAGCTAGGTGTTATCAGATTTAAAAAATCATCAGTACCTCAATTTATATACCAAGAATGCTTTTTATTACCTTTCTAGTTCTTAATTCATTAAATTGTGTTTCTTTTATTATCAGTTTCTTATTTTCTTATTGCATTGTCTTTTACTTAATGTTGGTTTTTTTTAAGTCATTCACTTTCCTCTTTCTTGTTTACTAACGCAAGTGTTTAAGACTGCAATGTCTTCACGCAGTTTAAACATTTGGTTTCATATTCAGAGACTTTATTATTATTTTTGTAGTGTACAGTTGAGATTTTGATTTTCTCTGCAATTCAGAAGTTGTTCGAGAGAATGATAAACTATTTCCAAGTAGACAAGTTTTTAAAGTTTTCTAATTATGCTATTTTTTCCCAATGTCATTTCATTGTGTTCTATAATTTTCTACTTAGAAAATAACAAAACACATAGGTAGCTTTACCCAGACCTTCTATTTGTTTTAATGTATTTTCAGTGGCTCTTCCTCAACTAATTTCACACCTTGTCTAGGCCCCGGGTGTGCCATCATCTTGGAGCCTTATTTGAAGGCTACTTTTCTATCTACTTTTTTTGTTGCCCCAAATAGCAGAGCAGGGATGAAAGAAAAGAGAAGATAGGCAATATTTCAGGCTTTAGTATATGAAACGCTTAATCATCATTGGAGGAGACATTTTCAAAAGGCATTTTCTGTGTATTTTTAAGAATGATTAGTTTAGGGAGAACTTTCTCTGTGCTCACTCCTGCATTTTTCCTATTCAGGGCAAAATAAGGCAAGATAAGAATTTTTCCCTTCTCCTTTGAGTCATTAATTATACACAGTGGCAGGTATGTTTATTTATTTATTTATTTGTTTGTTTATTTATTTATTTATTCTAAAGGGGCTTTTAGCTTCTTTACATTTAAGCTACAAATGCAAGTCCCTTCATTCACATACTATTAGTGAGGTGTTTCTGCTTTACTTTGTCTATAAGACTTCGATCTTTTCCCCTTCCTGATTCATTAGTAAAAACCGAATCATATAGCGGTTTTATAATATTGGTCCATTTTAAACTTAGATGGGTATATTTTGTTAGGTTTTGGAGCAAGGTGCTATAAATCTGCTTTATTGTGTCATTATTTCTTCCCACATGCAATGCTCCCTTTTTTGTTATCTTGTTCTTGGTCATTAAGAGATGACAAAGATTCATTAGGCAACCTATAATTTTCATCATGGACATTAAAGGCCCACGGTCCCTGAGCCCATCTAAGACCCCTGTACGTGTATCACAGGAAGCCCTTTGTCACAGTGCAGATCACGCAGCACCATCTTTTCAAATTGTTGCTCCCCTCTATCATCACAGAGTAACTACACACATTATATGACATCTGTTGAAGAGCACATATGGTAACTATCTAATAAATTAATTAAATAATAAATATTTATTGAATCCCCACTATGGGATGGGGCTTAGGAAAGGATGAGCAAAACAGAGCTCCAATGCCACTTACAATCTAGTGAAACAGACAGACATGTTGTCACACAAACTATAGAACATTACAAGTATTTTAATTGCTAGTGAAAACAGGCACGTGTTGCTTGGAGATGCTATAAAGTTGAGATTAAATCTCATCTGGACAATCAGGGAAGGCTATTTGGAGCAAGAAAACAATTGAGCTGAGGTTTAAAGGAACAGAGTTAACTAAGGAGGGAGAAAAGGAGGAAAGGAGAGAGAGAGTTAAGGGAGAGTGTTTTTATTAATTAAGGTAAAGGAAGGAACATGTGCCAAGTCCCATGGTGATGAGAACACACTGCATTGAGGAACTGGGAAAAGTGACAGAACAGCTAGAATAAAAGAGCTGGGGTAAGGGTGGGGCACGTGATCTAAGTTGAAGCTGAAGAGGTATGTATATACCAGATAGTGCAAAACCCAATACAACATTTTAAGAAATTCATACTTTATCCTAAACCCATGGAGAATGATAAAACAGTTATAAGACATAAATGGAAAAAAGAATTTTTTTCGAAAATAGAATTCCAGCTTTTCAGTACATAAAGGGTTGGTAGAATGGAGGATAGATACAGCATCCTCCACAGTAAACTACTCTTTGCCTTGTTAAACCCCATCTATTCTTCTTAAAATCTGGCTCTGGTGATCTTCAGATCCACTTGTCTGTGCTGATGAATTCAGGCTTTCTAATACATTGATGCATGGGTCCTTTGTCTGATCAGTATAGCAATTTTCTGTATCAACTAGAGGCAAGTAGAAAATGTTCTAAGACAAACTTTGTTGAGACTATCCCAGGGCGCCTCTGTTTAATAGAGAGCAGATTCTAGTACAATTGCTTAATGTAAGTTATTAAGGAACAGAAACAATGCTTAAGATTCCAGACCCCTGATTCTTATGTGGGGCACCAAGACTTACTTCCTACTTTGGAGTAAGCCATCCTAAGAATTATGAGATGTAACTTATGACAACTTAGAGCCTATAAACGAATTTCTCAGAAACAGCTTGGTTTGGAGTATAAGAATAAAGATCATTTAGTTAAATTAACGTGAACAGAATGTAAAAGCATTCAGTCATTTAATACCAATAAGCTCAAGACAATTAAAGTAGGGGAAAAAAAAGAAACTAAGTTAATGAGGAACAATATAGATTCTGAAAGCAGGTCTCGTGGATTCCAAAACTGAGCACCTTTTTGTTGGTATAGTTTGAGCTACCATATTTAATGACCAATAGTCATGTCACTCTTTAATATTGGGGACTTAATAAATTGTAACATTATATACTCCAAAATCTAAAGTATAATGGTTTTCCTATAGTAAGAGCTTATATGATCTTTTTGAATGATTATGGATACTGCTGAATATTTTGGCTGGCCTTCCAAGAAGTAGTCTAAATTAATGAGCCCTGGTTGTTTGAAAGAAATTAGCCTTTCCAAGAGACAATGGAGTAGACATAAATGATCACTTCCCCTGAAAAATTCATTCTGCGGATGTATAATAAGGAAATCACAGATTATTTCTTATAACAAAGAAATTCTGCATAAGAGGAGAATTTTATTGTTAGTCTAGTCGTCCTCACCTTGAGTTAGTTGCAGTCAATGAAATGTATACATTAATTCTTTCAATGCTACGTGGTATTTGTAAGTCTCCAAACCATTTGGAATGTATCTCCAGTGCCTCGTTTTCTCACTCAGCTGGCTTGTTTTCTATATCATTGTCTCTTTAAATGACTTAATTATTAGAAAACATCATTCCCTTCAAAGTTTCTAGTCCAACTACCTTATTGAAATGACATGCAAGTCTTGATATGTGCTATGATGTAGACAGCTAGCCAGGATCAGCACTCACCTTGGATGCTGCTATGACAAGAGGAACGCACAGTATCAACTCTATAGCAAGACAAATGTAAGTGAAGAGAGAAAAAGAGAGAAAGGGCCAAAACAGAGAAAGAAGTCAAGAAAAGAAAAACAACTTTTATTACCATTTCTTCATAACTATAAAATATGTTAAAATATAAATGCTTTTGTGGTAGACATACTCAAAGGTGGCCCTAAGAGCCCTACCTCCTAGTATTCATACCCTATGAAATTCCTGCTCCTTGACTGTGAATGAGACACGTGACTTGGCAAAGGTGATGAGATGTCACCACTGTGATAATGTTACATAAGATTTTAACCCATTTCGTCAGGAGAATTTCTCTCTGGAAGGCTTTGAGAAGCAAGCAGTTATACTGAGAAGGCCCGCATGGCAAAAAGCAGATGATAGCCTCCAAATAACAGCCAGCAAGAGATGGAGCCTCTTAGTTTAATAGCACATAAGGGACTAGATGCTGCCAACAATCATACGACCTTGAAAACAGATCCTTCCCCAGTGGAACTTCAGATGAGACTGCAGCCCCAATCAATACCTTGATTGCAACCTTGTGAAATCCTAAAGCAGAGAACCAATTAAGCTCTTCCAAGACTCTTGACCCAACACACTGTGAGATAATGAATGTGTGTTCTTTTCAGCTGCTAAGTTTGAGGTAACGTTGTTATACAGCAATATATAATTAATATAACATTCAACATAATTTATAGGTTTATATTTTAAATATAAAATATAATTATTTTGTGTTAGACATAATAGAGGGTTAATTTCCACAGTAAAAGTGTATAACACAAAAGAAAGAAGTTCACGTCATTCAATGCATATTTTTTGAGTGGTTTCTAATATTACACAATTCTTGTATTTCTGGGATAAGCCAAACCTGGTCATGCAACATTAAATTTAGATTACATATTTTTGGCACAGTGTTAGATTTGATTTTCTAATATAGTCTTCAAGAATTTTATAGTTACTTATACAAGTGAATATGACTTGAATTACAAAAGCCAGAGAACGACATAAGAAAAAGGAAAAACACAGGTGCACTCTGTCACTTTCCATTTGTTTGAGAATATCTTTATTTGGTACTTACTCCTGAATAATGTTTTTGAACAAAACATTTCAGGTTGATGATTGTTTTTCCTCATAATTTTAGAGCTACTGTCGAACTCTTTTACCTTTATTTTTGCATTTGAGAAATCTTCTGTATCATTCTTATAGTCTGATATTTACTTCCTGTCTTTTATTTATTTATTTATTTATTTTC